>NW_026874844.1:0-165918 GCF_032173495.1 Musca vetustissima
ATTACCCAAACAAAAATAATAACAACAAACAAAAAAATTGATAAATTTAAGCAATTTTTATTCACGGACTCTGATTGATGTTTGAGGAAATTGAAATAATTTCTTACTTCAGGTCTCAAAAAAAAAAAAAATAACTTAAAAAATCCAGGCGGAAAAATATTTCTTTAAGAAATCCACGCCTGTTGGCCTTAGGAAAAAATATTCCTTTAAGAAAACCACGCCTACTGGCCTTAGGAAAAAATATTCCAATATTAGAAAAAAATATTCCAATATTAGAAAAAAATATTCCAATAATAGAAAAAAATATTCCAATATTAGAAAAAAATATTTCAATATTAGAAAAAATATTCCAATATTAGAAAAAAATATTCCAATATTAGAAAAAATATTCCAATATTAGAAAAAAATATTCCAATATTAGAAAAAAATATTCCTTTAAAAATCCCTTTCTGTTGACCTTTGGAAAAAATATTTCTTTAAGAAATCCACGCCTATTGGTCTTTGAAAAAAATCTTTCTTTAAAAATCCACGCCTATTGGTCTTTGAAAAAAATCTTTCTTTAAAAATCCACGCCTATTGGTCTTTGAAAAAAATCTTTCTTTAAGAAATCCACGCCTATTGGTCTTTGAAAAAAATCTTTCTTTAAAAATCCACGCCTATTGGTCTTTGAAAAAAATCTTTCTTTAAAAATCCACGCCTATTGGTCTTTGAAAAAAATCATTCTTTAAAAATCCACGCCTATTGGTCTTTGAAAAAAAATCTTTCTTTAAAAATCCACGCCTATTGGTCTATGAAAAAAATCTTTCTTAAAAATCCACGCCTATTTGTCTTTGAAAAAAATCTTTCTTTAAAAAACCACGCCTTGAGGTGGTTGGAAAAAATATTTCTTTAAAAAACCACGCCTTGAGGTGGTTGGAAAAAATATTTCTTTAAAAAACCACGCCTGTTGGTCTTTGGAAATAATATTTCTTTAAGAAATCCACGCCTGTTGGTGTTTGAAAAAAAATATTCCTTTCTTCCTTTAAAAATCCACGCCTTGAGGTGGTTGGAAAAAATATTCCTTTAAAGAATCCACGCCTCCTGGTCATTCCAAAAAATATTTTTTTCTTCTGCGATCTTGGCAACTGCCTAATTTTCCCACAGTCCAAATAGCAAAAAAAAACTTTTGTACGATATTTAGCTTGTCACTAACGACGATGAGGGCTACGTCGATGATGATGACATCAGGAGCTAATTTTACACTTGTTGCACGGGCCCCAAACAAATTTGAAAAAAAAATACAGCAACAACAACACCAACAAAAGCACAAAAACACACGCCAACAAAACCCAGAGAGTCATTAAAATCGCATTCACCAAAAATTCATTTCCATACAATTCAACCGCAGAGCCAAACACACCGTCCCGCATCGAACTAACTACAACAATCGACTACAACAAAATATCCAGCCAATGGCTGGTATTTGAAACAACCGCCTCTATTCAGACGGTGTGCAAATCATTCATTCATTCTGAAACGAAAAAAAAAATATTTGTTTCTTAACTTATTTTTCTTGGCCGTATTTTTTGTTTGCAGTCTTGGCAGGTTTTTACGAGCAGAAAGAAAAGAAAATAAAAAAGTTAAGAAGAAGAAAACTTGAAAAGAAAATAAAATGTATTTCAGTTACAGTCAAAAATGTCGAAGGATTTCCGAATACCAATAGGCGTGGATTTTTTAAAGAAATATTTTTCCAGAGGTCAACAGGCGTGGATTTCTTAAAGAAATATTTTTCCAGAGGTCAACAGGCGTGGATTTCTTAAAGAAATTTTTTTCCCGAGGTCAACAGGCGTGGATTTTTTAAAGGAATATTTTTCCGAATACCAATAGGCGTGGATTTCTTAAAGAAATATTTTTCAGAGGTCAACAGGCGTAGATTTTTTAAAGGAATATTTTTCCGAATACCAATAGGCGTGGATTTTTTAAAGAAATATTTTTCCGAAGACCAAAGGCCAATAGGCGTGGATTTTTTAAAGAAATATTTTTCCGAAGACCAAAGGCCAACAGTCGTGGATTTTTTAAAGAAATATTTTTCCGAAGACCAAAGGCCAACAGGCGTGGATTTTTTAAAGAAATATTTTTCCGAAGACCAAAGGCCAACAGGCGTGGATTTTTTAAAGAAATATTTTTCCGAAGACCAAAGGCCAACAGGCGTGGATTTTTTAAAGAATTATTTTTTCTTGATCCAAAGACCAATAGGCGTGGATTTTTTAAAGAATTATTTTTTCTTGATCCAAAGACCAATAGGCGTGGATTTTTTAAAGAATTATTTTTTCTTGATCCAAAGACCAATAGGCGTGGATTTTTTAAAGAATTATTTTTTCTTGATCCAAAGACCAATAGGCCTGGATTTTTTAAAGAATTATTTTTTCTTGATCCAAAGACCAATAGGCGTGGATTTTTTAAAGAATTATTTTTTCAAGGCCTACCTTAGGCTTGGATTTTTTAAAGAATTCTTTTTTCAAGGCCTACCTTAGGCGTGGATTTTTTAAAGAATTCTTTTTTCAAGCTTATCCAAAGACCAATAGGCCTGGATTTTTTAAAGAATTATTTTTTCTTGATCCAAAGACCAATAGGCGTGGATTATTTAAAGAATTATTTTTTCTTGATCCAAAGATCAACCACCTATAGAACAAATTTTAGAAAAAAAACCCTATCTCTTGTGTATAAGGGATCTCCAAGAACCCCGAGCCTTCTTTTGCCCACGTATTTTTTCATGATTTGAATTTCCTTTTTTATTTTTCTTTTCAGGTAAATATCCCCATAACCCTCTCAAGAATTCAAATCGGAATATTGAAGGTAACATTTTTTTTAAATACATTACATTTTGAATCATACTATTTAAATTAAAAAAAATCCGATCCACATTTATCATTTCTTCTGGTCAGCCACAGTCCTTGCGATGTTAAATTTAAACTAGAAAACCACCCCGATAACGAAGATTCGTCACGGCAGCATAAAACTTATTTTTGCACTCAATCTGAACCATGTTATCTCTTTTGTGGTTAATTTTGTATTTATTTACAATATTTTTTCAATATAATTTCAATATAAAATAATTACAACAAATAAATAAAATAAACAATAAAAACAGAAAAAAAACTCTCCCAACTGAACAAAACCTCAAGTTATTGTGGTGGTTACCCACAACCACCACCTCCGACCCTGATATATGTCGTCCCCTATTTAATATTCATATTTTTTATCTTTTTGTATCTCAGTGTCTGTCCGCGTGTGTATCTGTGTGTGTTTTGGTGTCTGTGTACGTGTGTGCACATTAATAAATTCTAAAAAACATATTGTTATTATTAAATGTTTACACATAATGGCATTTTAATTAGCAAACGAATGAATAAACAAATAAAAATAAAAAAACAGACAATCGAGCCACCAACCGAACGGCCAGCCAGGCATTTTTATAAAATTGTTTTTTTTTTTTTTTTTTTTGCATTTTATCAATATGTTTTTTGCCATTTTTTAAATTGCCGCCTCGAAAAGAAAACATATTGAGGTTATTATTATGAATGTATTGAAATAGAATATATTTTTTTACACCAGGAAAATTATGTCTAGAATTTTTTTTCAAGAGAACTCCTTTATTAAAACCAGTGAGCGGAGCAATATAGTCGAACGGGGCCGACCATACGATACCGTACACAACTACCATAGTACTTTATCTTTATGCTGATTTTAATTCCGAGCCTGGATAATATTTGGTGATAGTTGCTCCCTCTTGTCCGATTAGAGGTCAAAAGCACCCTTCGAATTACTTGTCCATATTCCCTTCACCGTGGGTTGTGTTGTGATGTTCGGCTTATAATTGTAGCCTACAGATCGAATCGAAAACACAAAAAATAATTTTTGGCCCACTTCATACCAAAATTATTATCTGATCATCACCGAAAATTATAGGCGTTGTCCTTGACCATAAATGGAACCTCATGGAACATTTCAAAGCGATCCGCGCTATATTTCCGCCCTCTAGTGTGGTAATGGTTTATTAAATAATATATGAATACGTAAGCACCTGTAAATATTTACGTGTAACTTCAACATCCAGGTACATACGAAAGTATCAATATCAATTTAAAGGTCAACCACTCTTCTTGGATATACTATCAACTTTTCGGGCCTATGTCCTTCAGGAGTAAATATATACGCCAAAGAATATACATTTTGTAACTTTTCACACAAAAGTCGGGGTCCATTTGGCCCGCTAAATATTGATCGATCTTTGTCAAAACAGGCATGCTTACTTATTGGTTCGATCCCCTTCTCCATATAAAATTTCGGGATGTTCGATAATTGCGGCCTCTGGAGCGACCAGAAAAACCGACAAAAATTAAGTATTTGGTCCATTGCATCCCCTATGTATTACCCGATCTTTACCAAAAACAATAGGGATCTTTATTGGCCAGAACCCATCCTACATGCAAAATTTCGTGAAGATTGGTCCATAACTGTGGTCTGTATAGTGTTTACAAATTATAATGGAAAGATGGACGGACGGACGGACACACATGTCTAGATCGACTCAGCTAGTCGAGATATGATTATCGGGATACTTAAAGGTGGGTCTAGGACCAATATTTCGCGGCGTTACAAACTCTTGGGGGTGCACAAAGCTATAATACAACATAGTTGTGTAGGGTATAAAAATGCAGGCCTACTGTGGTACAGGGTATTATGTCTTTGTGCATATGTTTGTAACAGGAAAAAGGAAACGAGAATATGCATAGAATCACTTTCTAAGTTGTAAACAAAGTACAGGTCACATTTATTATTCGAATTGGATGACATTTGGCACAGCTTATTCATTTGGCCCAAGGACGAACCCTATTGAAATTGGGAAAAATCAGTTCAGATTTAGATATAGCTCACATATATATTTTCGTCCGATTTAAGGTAAATGGTGCACCAAAGTCCCTAAATATCTTTCGATTTGCACGAAATTTGGCATGGCGTACTGAATAAAGTCTTGAAAGATGTGTGTTAAATTTCGTAAAATTCGGTTCTGATTTAGATATAGCTCCCATATATATTGTTTCGTACGATTTAAAATAAATGGTGAACCAAAGTTCCTATATATCTTTCGATTTGCACGAAACTTGACATAGCGTACTGAATTGAGCCTAAAATATTGTGTGCTAAGTTTCGTGAAAATTAGTTCAGATTTAGATATAGCTCCCATATATAGTTTCTTCCGATTTTATGTAAATGGTGCACCAAAGCCCCTATATATTTTCCGATTTGCACGAAATTTGGCACAACGTACTGAATTTAGCCTTGAGTAATGTCTGCCAAGTTTCGTGAAAATCGGAATATATATAGGGGCTTTGGTGCACCATTTACATAAAATCGGAATCGGAAATCAGATTTAGATATAGCTCCCATATATATTTTCGCCCGATTTAATGTAAATGCTATACCTAAGTCCCTATTTATCTTTCGATTTGCACGAAATTTGGCATAGCGTAGTGAATTGAGTCTAGAATGGTGTGTGTAAAATTTCGTGAAAGTCAGTTCAGGTTTAGATATAGCTCCCATATCTATTTTTGTCTGATTTAAGGTAAATGGTGCACAAAGTCCCTATATATCTTTCGATTTGCACGAAATTTGACATAGCGTACTGAATTGAGCCTAAAATTATGTGTGCTAAGTTTCGTGAAAATCGGTTCGGATTTAGATATAGCTCCCATATATATTTTTCTCCGATCTTAGGTAATTGGTGCACCAAAGTCTCTGAAAATCATTCGATTTGCTCGAATTTTGGCATAGAGCACTGAATTGAGTCTAGAATGATGTGTGCTAAGTTTCGTGAAAATCGGTTCAGGTTTAGATATAGCTCCCATATACAGTTTTGTCCGATTTTATGTAAATACTGCACCAAAGTCCCTATATATCTTTCGATTTGCACGAAATTTGGCACAGCGTAATGATTTAGGTCTAGAATGATGTGTGTTAAGTTTCCTGAAAATCGGTTCAGATTTAGATACAGCTTCTATATCTGACCAAATGAAAAATTTAGTATCGGTTGCAGAATGATATGTTTATGGATCCAATTTCATTTTACTGGTCCTTCAAAAATGCAACTTCTGTTAGGATTCATCTGTTGAATAGTCCCAAAGTGGTGAAGGGTATTATATAGTCGGCCGCGTCAGACTTTACTACTTTTCTTACTGGGATTTAAATTGAGTCATTATGGTGGTTATTTAACATGATGACCAAAAAATAACATAAACTTTAAAACAATTTTCGATTCACCACCACAACAACAATAAAAATCTCCATTACAATTTCCGGTGATGACATTTTTTCAAAAGCGTTCCAAATTGGCCATAACCAGCGACGTTGGCCACTAAACGCTTGATAAGCCCCAAAAAAACGGCTGAGTGCCGACCGACCTCCATTAGTTGTTTGCTTTGGTTCGGCTGTTACTTTGACTACAACGAAATGCCATTAAGTGCTATTATCCACAATAACAACAGCAGCTACAACAACAACAACAACGCCACTGACAACATGAAAATAATGAAATGACACAAAACGACGACTTAATCAAATTCGCATTAAAGTCATGCCAAAACGCTAACGACAACGATAAGCGTTTTAATATTCCCCCACCCCCTGCTCCAAAACAAATAGAGCGTTAGTGAGAATGCTCCACAGACTGACTGTCTAAAGTGACCAAGTACTGTAGGAGGGGGGTTGGGCAGTTTTTTTACACTTTTAAAAATTGGTTAATCAATGGCTGTTAAATGTCAATCAAAATCAGAAAATAATTGAAACCATAAAAAGTAAAAAAAAAACAACTACAACAAATGTTGAATTAATAAATTACATGAACGGTGAGGAAAAGGCTAACCGAATATGGAGCCACCACCAAAAACAAATTCGGATCAGTGCTTAAATTTTTTACTTTTGAGTGGCTCGGGGGTCACACAAAAGGGGTACGAACATTCTATGGCTTTGCGGTTCCAACCACATGAAACAAATGGAGCGTAAACATTTTAACCTCAAATATTTAACAGAGAAAAAATACAAAACAAAAAAATTGAAATACTTTTTTTTCTGTTCCACTATTCTCCCCCTCTGGCCATGGCATCTAGTGTTTGTTCACTGGCTTGGTGTGGAGGCAGGGGTTGGTAGGTACTATTACAACAACAGGTGACAATTTTATGGACAGCTAACACTTGACAAGCAAAAGTTGAAACTACAACAACAGCAGCAGTAACTACAACAACAGCTATGAATTTTAAATTGTTCCACAACAACAACAAATGTTTGAAAAATTATAAAAAAAAATAGAAAACGAAACCAAAACAAAAATAATAAAAAAAAACTAAGGCCTGACAGTAATTGTGACGGTTGCAGTTAAATTGCTGTAAAATTGCGATGCCTAAAGGTTGGACAACCGAATGGGTGGCATAACACGATCATTAAATAATTTGTTTCGGGGACCAATTAAGAAATCTACGTTGAAAAAATCCACATTATAAAAGAGTAAGTCCACATAAAAGATATTAAAAAAAAAATTTAAAAAAATCCAAGTCTTGGTTGGGGGCTATATGGGGGATATCTCTAAATCTGGACCGATTTTCAGGAAACTTAACACACATCATTCTAGACCTCATGCAGTACGTTGTGCCAAATTTCGTGCAAATCGAAAGATATATAGGACCTTTGGTACACCATTTACCTTAAATCGGACGAAAATATATATGGAAGCTATATCTAAATGTGGACCGATTTTCACGAAACTGGGCAGACATCATTCTACTCTTAATACATTACGCTGCACCAAATTTCGTGAAAATCGAACGATATTTAGGGACTTTGGTGCACCATTTACCTTAAATCGGACGAAAATATAAATTGGAGCTATATCTAAATCTGAATCGAATTTCCCGAAACTTACCACTCATCATTCTAAACTCAATTCAGTATGTCGTGCCAAATTTCATGCAAATCGAAGGATATATAGGGAATTTCTTGCACCAGTGACATAAAATCGGACGAAAAAATATATGGGAGCTATATCTAAATCTGAACCGATTTTTACGAAATTTAACACACATCTTTCAAGACTTAATTCAGTACGCCGTGCCAAAATTAGTGCATATCGAAGGATATATAGGGACTTTGAAGCACTATTTACATAAATTCGGACGAAAATATATATGGGAGCTATATCTAAATCTGAACCGATTTTCACGAAACTTAGCACACATCCTTTTAGAGTAAATTCAGTACACTATGCCAATTTTAGTCAGTACGCTATGCCAAATTTCGTGCAAATCGAGGGATATATAAGGGCATTCATGCACTATTTACCGGAAATCGGACGAAAATATATATGGAAGCTATATCTAAATCTGAACCGATTTTCACGAAATTTAACACACACCTTTCTAAACTTAATTCAGTACGCTATGCTAAATTTCGTACAAATCGACAGATATATAGGGACTTTGGTGCAACATTTACATTAAATCGGACGAATATATATATATATATATATGAGAGCTATATCTAAATCTGAACCGATTTTTTCCAATTTCAATAGGGTTCTTCCTTGGGCCAAATAAGTAACCTATGCCAAATTTCGTCCAATTCGGGTCATAATTGCGACCTGTACTTTGTTCACAAATATACATCGACGGACGGACGGACATGCATAAATCGACTCAGAAAGTGATTCTATGCATATTCTCAATAGGAACCATGTGTCTATCTCGTTCCCTTTTGCCTGTTACAAACATATGCACAAACACATAATACCCTGTACCACAGAGTGGTGAAGGGTATAAAAAATGTTTGGCAGACTTCGATAAATAGGCTAAGAGAGGCTGCGAAAATATTTTTTTTTTAAATCCACGCCTAAGACAGACTTCGATAAATTGGCTAAGAGAGGCTCCGAAAAATACTTTTTTAAAAAATCCACGCCAAAGGCAGACTTTGATAAATAGGCTAAGAGAGGCTTCGAAAAATACTTTTTAAAAAATCCACGCCAAAGGCAGACTTCGAAAAACATTAAAAAAAACACGCCAAAAGCAGACTTCGATAAATAGGCTAAGAAAAAATAGGCTTCGAAAAATATTAAAAAAAAACACGCCAAAAGAAGACTTCGATAAATAGGCTAAGAAAAAATAGGCTTCGAAAAATACTTTTTTAAAAAATCCACGCCAAAGGCAGACTTCGATAAATAGGCTAAGAGAGGCTTCGAAAAATACTTTTTAAAAAATCCACGCCAAAGGCAGACTTCGAAAAACATTAAAAAAACACGCCAAAAGCAGACTTCGATAAATAGGCTAAGAAAAAATAGGCTTCGAAAAATACTTTTTAAAAAATCCACGCCTATTGAAGCCTAAGATAGGCTTCGAAAAATACTTTTTAAAAATATCCATGCCTAAGATAGGCTTCGAAAAATACGTTAAAAAAACACACCTATTGAAGCCTAAGATAGGCTTCGAAAAATATGTTTTTAAAAAATCCAAGCCTATTGAAGCCTAAGATATGCTTCGAAAAAAAAACTTTTTAAAAAATCTACGCCTATTGAAGCCTAAGATAGGCTTCGAAAAATACGTTTCTAAAAAAACCACGCCTATTGAAGATAGGCTTCGAAAAATACGTTTTGAAAAAATCCACGCCTATTGATGTCTAAGATAGGCTTCGAAAAATACTTTTTAAAAAAATCCACGCCTATTGAAGCTTATGATGGGCTTCGAAAAATACGTTTTTAAAAAACCCACGCCTATTGAAGCCTAAGATAGGCTTTGAAAAATACGGTTTTAAAAAATCCACGCCTATTGAAGCCTAAATTAGGCTTCGAAAAATGCGTTTTTAAAAAATCCACGCCTATTGAAGCCTAAGATAAGCTTCGAAAAATACGTTTTTAAAAATCCGCGCCTATTGTGGATGATGGGAAATATTTTTTTTAAATGCACGCCTAAGGTAGACTTCGAAACATATATTTCAAAAATCTATGCCTATATTCTTCAAAAAAAAAAAAAAAATATATATATATATATATTCTTCTCGCCTTGGTCTTCTCTAATCCACTTTCTGTATTTTTCATAGATCCTCCTAACATTATTATCACACCTCTGACGACCCTCTGTCTCCTATCATAATATTAGACATGCTACAATCGACTACAATTTTCGATGACACTTTTATGCCTTCATTTGGCCAAAGTCATTTGCATTCCTTAGCCGAGCTAATGATTGTTGTTAAACACATTCAATCCGTTGTTGTTGTAGTTGTTGTTGCCGGTGTTGTGGGGCATGTTGAACAAGTGCGCAGGCGTACCCGCGTACCCAGTGCCAATCAATTTCAATGTTCAATGAATGGCGGCATTAAGGCTTTTATGCCACCAACAACAATCACAACAACAACCATCACCACAACAAATGTTGTTTAGGTCTTCAAGTGATTGTTGTTGTTGTCGTGGTTCTTGTTGTTGCTGCTATTGTGACCATAAGTGGCAGAAATAAAGACATGACGCAAGGTGCTTAAAACTGTGTTATTTTTGTGTTTAGAATATTTAATTCGAAAAATTCTAAAATGGACAGCAGCAGCAACAACAACCAACAACAACTTCATAACTTTTGCAGGCCGTTTTGATTAAAATCACAATCCAACAAATATACATATTTCATGTTGTTGTTGTTGCTGGCATTTGTTGTAGTTGTTTCTGCTGTCCATAGCTAAAATTTCGATTTGTATGCGAACAGCATAACACAAATATTTGTGGATTTTTAATGGCCACCAAGAATGAAGTGTGTGCGGGGAGGTTGGGGAGTTAGGATGGTATGGCGGGTGGTGTGTGAATGTTCGAACGTGTTGTTTTTGTTGTTGCCGTTGGCCAGTACACTATTAGAAATAGAGTAATATTTTAATTACTTTTCATAATTCATATTTTTTTTTGGGTAGCCATACAGAGAGAGAGAGAGGGTGGGTGTGTTGTGGGGATCTCTGTGGCAGGTCCGGCCACTGTTTCTGCTACGGCTGTTCCGATAACCATAAATCAATCAATTGATGACGGTATCTGGAAATTGGTAACATCGAAACCAAAAAAAAATGTTTGAATAAAACAACCATCCATTTTGTTGTTGCTGTTGTTGGACTTTTTTGTTGCTGGATTTGTTTGTTTTGTTTTCTGGTTTCCATGTTTTGCTGCCTAATTCGAGTTGAATTTTAGATTTTGGTTGTGTGTGTGCTTGTGTTTTTTATTTTCGTTTTTTTGTTTTGATAAATTTATTCCAATTTTGTTAAAAAAAAATGTGTTTGTGTTTTTGTTGTGACACAGAATGTATTGGTTTTCCTTACATCACGTGTGTTTTAGTTATTTTGGTTAAATTCTAGAGGTTTGAAATTTTGCTTTATTTTGTGGGAAACACGATTCTATGGAAGGAAAATTTGTGGATTTTTTAAAAAAATATTTTTTCAAAGACCACCAAAGGCGAGGATTTTTTAAAAAAATATTCTCGCATACTTTTAACAAATTAACAAAGGCTTATATGAACTAAAAATATCAGATCGTTTATTAAATTTCTTTTGGAGGTTTCGATTTGTTGTTCCATATTTTGAGCGGTTTTTACACCCTTCACCAAACTGTGTTACAGGGTTTTATGTTTATAACAGACAAAAGGAAACGAGGTTCCTTTCGAGAATATGCATAGAATCACTTTCTAAGTCAATTTATTCATGTCCGTCCGTCCGTCTGTCTGTCCATGTTAAATTGTAAACAAAGTACAGATCGCATTTATTATTCGAACTGGAAGAAATTTGGCACAGCCCATTCAATTGGCCCAATGACGAACCCGATTGGGAAAAAATTGGAAAAAATCGGTTCAGATTTAGATATAGCTCCCTTATATATCTTCGTCCGATTTAAGGTAAATGGTGCACCAATGTCCTTAAATAGCTTTCAATTTCCACGAAATTTGGTACAGCGTACTCAATTAAGTATAGAATGTTGTGTGCTATGTTTCGTAAAAATCGGTTCAGATTTAGATATAGCTCCCATATATATTTTCGTCCGACTGAAGGTAAATGGTTCAACAAAGTCCCTAAATATCTTTCGATTTGCACGAAATTTGGCACAGCGTACTAAATTGAGCCTAGAATTATGATTGGTAAGTTTCGCAAAAATCGGTTCAGATTTCGATATAGCTCCCATATATAGTTTCGTCCGATTTGAGGTAAATAGTGCACAAAAGTCCCTATATATCCTTCGGTTTGCACGAAATTTGGCACAGCGTAATGAATTAGGCCTAGAATGATGTGTGATAAGTTTCCTGAAAATCGGTCCAGATTTAGATATAGCTCCCATATATATTTTCGTCGGATTTTAGGTAAATAGAGCACCAAAGTCCCTATATATCCTTTGATTTGCACGAGATTTGGCATAGCGTAATGAATCGAGTCTAGAATAATGAGAGGTATGTTTCGTGAAAATCGGTTCAGATTTCAATATAGCTCCCATATATATTTTCGTCCGATTTTAGGTAAATAGTGCACCAAAGTTCTTATATATCGTTCGATTTGTACGAAATTTGGCACAGCGGAATGAAATAGGTATAGAACGATGCGTGTTAAGTTTGCTGAAAATCGGTTCAAATTTAGATATAGCTCCCATATATATTTCCGTCCGATTTAATGAAAATGGTGCACCAAAGTCCCTATATATGTTTCGATTTGCACGAAATTTGGCACAGCGTAATGAATTAGGTCTAGAATGATGTGTGTTAAATCTGAAATCGGTTCAGATTTATATATAGCTTCTATATCTGACCAAATTAAAAATTTTGTATAGGTTGCAGAATGACATGTTTATGGATCCAATTTCATTTTACTGGTCCTTTTAAAATGCGACGTCTGTTAGGATACTTCTGTTGAATATACCCAAAATGGTGAAGGGTATCATATAGCCCCGTCCGACTTTACTACTTTCCTTACTGGTTCTCAATGAACAACGGCCTATATGAACTAAAATTATCAGATCGTTTATTTAGGTTTTTGGAGGTTTCTTCTTGTTGTTCCATCTTTTTAGCGGCTTTTAATTTTTTATTTACTCTCAAAAGCCAAAACACGGCACAGACGGCATAAAAGTTCTTCAAGGTTGAATGCGTAAATTTTTTCGGCATCATCATCATCAAAATCACCATCCTCAATGATGTCGTGATTAAAATGCGTACAAATAAAACTCACGAAAATGGCTGGTAGATGTTTAAGCTTTTAGTCAGCAATCGAATCACAAGCAGTCAAACAAGCAACCAAACTGATTTTGAATCCGTCAGCCAGCCAACAAATAAACAATGGTATCTTAAAACACAAAAAAAAAATAAATAACGAATATGTTTGAAGTAAAATAAGCCGAAAGAAAGAATTGCCAAAAAGTAAAGAGCTCCAGAAAACTGTATAGAGATTTGTGTTTCTTTTTCTCTTAGCTCACTCGATGTTTAAGCCAATAATGATGTTGGGCCAGCGTAACTAAGTTCAATGGCAATCCCAACGACAGCTGAGCTGATGAGCATACGCCGCAATATGGCCAAGATGAGGGTCTTCGTTTCATATGTGAGGCCCTATTTTCAACAAGTCCACGGGAAGTTGTCAAAATGTCAGCCAGCTTATGTCCGAGCCATAACACATTTTATGGCCGAAAAGGCATGATGTCTATATATGAAGGCAAGCAGGCTGATTGGCAGCCAGGCAGAAACACACTGAAGACTGCCGAAAAGAGTTACTTGTTGAAATCGCCGACAGATGTCAGCAGGTGTCATGACATAAAGTGGGCGAATAATTACAAAATCAGGCCGAGGGTTTAAAAAAAAATCCCAATTAAAATTGGAAAAATGTTTTCGAATGTAATTTAAATTAAAATCAAGAAATCAACAAAGTGACAGGGATGAGTTCAAGTTTTGAAGGTTATAGGAAGGGAATAAAATTTTAAAAAATCGATCACAATAAAAAAGTTCCGCAGCCAAGAACAGAATGACAGGGATGAGTTAAAGTATTGAAGTGTAAAGGATGGGAATAAAATTAAAAAAAAAAAAAAAACTATCGAAATAAAAAAGTTCCGCAGCCAAGAACAGAATTTGTTAAGTCCTAAATGGATGACCAAGGGCTTTCGAGTGAAGGATAAAAACTGGAAGATATACCTTCTTCACATTTAAATTTCTTCTTTTTAAGGTTTTTTTTTAAATCACAATATTTTTGACACACCATTTAATTTGTCATGCCATGCTATCATTCAAGTAATTATTCATACGCATTGTCAGCTACATATAAATACATACATATAAACATATTTTATAATAAATATTTTTTTCTTTAGAATTTTCTGTGTGAGTAATTGTAACACAAATAGGTCTTCTTTGATAATAAACTACAAATAAAAATAACAATAATTGAATATTTCTTAGGAATTTTTTTGACAAAACATAAATACACAAAGGAGACAAATAATAATTCATGACACATGTCAGAGTTATTTAAATTAAATCAATAAATTTAATTAACACCGTCATAAAGATTTATTTATAGAATTTTTTTTTGATGATTTCAAAAGCAGACATTAAATAATTAAAGAAAAATCTGAAACAAAAAATTCTTCAGAAACTCATTGGCACAGAACACCTGTGGAAAAAGCTTACACGAATTGATTTGAATGTTTGTCCAATTAAAATAAAAGGGAAGTAGTAAAGTCGGACGGGGCCGACTATATGATACCCTTCACCACTTCTAACAGACGTCGCATTTTTGGAGAACCGTTAAGATGAAATTTCATCCATAAACCTGTCATTCTGCAACCAGTACACTTTGCCAAATTTCGTGCAAATCGAAACATATATAGGAACTTTGGTGCAACATTAAAATTAAATCGGACAAAACTATATATGGGAGCTATATCTAAATCTGAACCGATTTTTGACGAAATTTAATACACATCATTCTAGACTCAATACAGAACGCTATGCCAAATTTCGTGCAAATCGAAAGATATGTAAGGACTTTGGTGCATCATCTACATTAAATCGGACGAAAATATATATGGGAGCTATATCATTATATGAACCGATTTTTACGAAACTTAGCACACATCATTCTAGACTCACTTCAGTACGTCATGTCAAATTTCGTGCAAATCGATAGATATATAGGGACGTTGGTGCAACATTTACATTAAATCGGACGAAAATGTATATAGGAGCTATATATAAATCTGAATCAATTTTTACGAAACTCAGCACACATCATTCTGGACCTAATTCAGTACGCTATGCCAAATTTTGGGTAAATTAAAAAAGATCTATAGGGACTTTGGTGCCCCATTTACATAAAATCGGACGAAAATATATATGGGCGCTATATCTAAATCTGAACCGATTTTCACAAAACTTTGCACACATCATTCTAGACTCAATTCAGTACGCTGTTTCAAATTTTGTGCAAATCGAAAGATATATAGGGACATTGGTGCTCCATTTACATTAAATCGGACGAAAATATATATGGGAGCTATATATAAATCTAGACCGATTTGCAAGACATTCTACACACATCATTCTAGACTCAAGTCAGTACGCTATGCCAAATTTCGTGCAAATCGAAAGAAAAATAGGGGCTTTGGTGCACCATTTACATACAATCGGACGGAAATATATATCGAAGCTATATCTAAATCTGAACCGATTTATTCCCAATTTCAATAGGGTTTGTCCTTGGGCTAAATAAGTAACTTGTGCCAAATTTCTTCTAAATCGGTTAATAAATGCGGCCTGTACTTTGTTTACAATTTAACATCAACAGACATACATACGGACGGACATGCATTAATCGGCTCAGAAAGTGATTCTATGCATATTCTCCAAAGGGACCATGGGTGTATATCGATTATTTATGCCTGTTACAAACATATGCACAAATACATAATACCCTGTTCCACTATATGGTGAAAGGTATAAAACAAATTTTTTTATATTTTTTAATGTACTAGATTTCCAAGATGTGTATCCAAAATGGACTTAAACCAATTTCAAAATAAACGACTCAAATAAAAAATATTTTTTCTGGCCTTCTAAAGATGTAAAGCCATCTACAAATCTTCTTTAAATACCCAAGATCACATTTGAACTAATATAGATTTTATTGCAGCAATATTTCTGCGAGAGAAGCATAAAGGTAAGGTCAAGGGAATCACTAACGAAGTAGTCTTGTAAGGTAACACTACCTTTGGCTATGAAATTTGAATTAAATGCCTACGAAGAGGGATCTCCATAGGCATTTAAAAATTTAAAGTACATCCTATTAATTCCATAGACCGCAAAAAATACCGCTAAGAAATCTATCATACCAAAGTATTTATTTTGTGTGAAAATATACCTTACCGAACTGCTTCTTATGTGAACTACTTCTTACTGATCTTGGGCGAATATATTTCGAATATTACTCTTTTTGGTTTCGAACTTTAAAAATTTGTCTTTGTTTCAGACCTCAGGAGCATTGTTTAGAATTTCACCATTACCAAACTAATTATTTGGTGATGCATTTTACCTTACCCAATTGCTTCTTATGTGATTCCTTTGCTGAAAGTGATTTAATTTACGAATATTATTAATCCTCCGACTTGTGGAGTTAAAAATCATATCCAAGACCCAAAAAATTAACTTAGAAATCTTTCATACCGACCTATTTATTTTGTAAGGAGTCTTACCTTTCCTAGCTGCTTCTTTAGTGTCCTTCTTACTGAAATTAGCCGAATATATTTCTGCTATTACTCTTCCTACTTGCTTACATTAAAAATCTTCTTTAGTTCAGGCCTGGAATAAAATTTTAGAAATTTTACCATACAAAGCTACTTATTTGGTGATGAAAATTACCTTACCTAACTGCTTCTCATATGCTTCCCTTACTTAATGTGCTGTATAAGAAGATATAAATCCAAGAAATATGTCATATCAAACTATTTATTTTGTAAGGAGGTACGCATTACCTATCTGCTTCTTCTGTCTACCTATTACATGAATTAGGGTTCATTTTTTGTAATACTGCTCTTCCAACCAAAAGTTTATGTTGAAAATCTTCTTTAGTTCAGGCCTGGAGTAAATTTTAGAAATTTGTCCTTACCAAACTATTTATTTGGTAATGCATTTTACCTTACCTAACTGCTTCTCATATGCTTCGATTACTTAAATTGCTGTAATTTACGTATAGCGTTAATCTTACGCCTTTTTATACGACTTTTTTTAAATTATATATCGAAGAGATCTGCCATACCAAACTGTTTATTTTGTAAGGAGGTATGCCTTACCAAACTGCTTCTTCAGTCTACCTATTACAGGAATTAGGATATCTATTTTGTTTTATTGCTCTCCCTACATTCTTTACGTTGAAGATCGAATTTAGTTAAAGTCTAGAGTAAGATTTGGAAATTTGTCCCTTGTCCAACTATTTATATGGTAATGAATTTTACCTTACCTAACTGCTTCTCATATGCTACCATAGAAGAAATTGCTTTAATTTGTGTATTTTACTTGTCTTCTTACTTTTTGGAAGGGAAATAAACATTTATATTGGTACAAAATCTGCCATACCAATTTATTTACTTTGTAAGGAGTTTAACCTTACCTAACTGCTTCTTGAGCGTACCTATTACTCAAAATTTGCCGAATATATTTCGATTATAACTCTTCCTATTTGTTTATACTGATTTCCAAATCTAGACTAAATTTTAGAATTCTGACCTTACCAAACTGTATTTTTGCTGATGAAATTCACCTTACCTAACTGCTTCTCATGTGCTTCCCTTGCATCTATTGCTTTAATTTACTTATTTTCTTCATCTTCCTACTTCTCCTAATAAATGTTTCATTGCAAAAATTTCCACTTCCGCATCCTTGAACCCATAATGAGTATTTAATAATGTCGTGAACATAGTTTCATATTTCAAGATTTCCCAAAATAAGTAGCAATACTGTTGTTCAAGTGGTACTACAACATAATAATACATATTAAGCGGAACATAAGAGCTCTGCTTCATATGAGAGCTTTAGCTTCCTAGCTGCTTGGTATAATTGTCAAGTACTGAATTGGTTGAGGACTCCAAGAAGACAGTTACTTCGACAACAACAAGAAAGGGATGACAATGATAGTTAATGGCTTGAAATGGCAAAATATTTGCAGCGGGAAAAAAACGACTCAACTATCTGACAAGGAAATGTCAGACCATTAATGTTCATTCGTCGTTCATTCCTGCCACCTCACACGTGTGAGTGTGTACGTGGTTCGTACGTACCTTCACATCCATTAATATTTATATATTCCGAAACAAAAAATCTACTGCACCAGTATCATATTTTTCCGCATAGTACACAGCACACCAGGCGAAAATTTGCATAAAACCATAAATATTTATAAATATGGAATAGCACGATAGATCGATGGATGGATGGGATATCGATATGGGTACCTTTGATTCCCTTGTGACACGACACGATATGGGGAACATGCATGGAATGCATAGCATAATTATAGGGTGTCATTGTCGTCATACCTGTTGTTATTGGCATGCCTGAATATTGATGAAGTAGTGTGGAGGTTCGGATGATGCACAACACAATGGATGCTCGATGCAACTAATTGTTGTTGTTCTTGCTATTACTTTGGCAGTCACATATGAGCACATACATATGTATATCTTACTGTGACTGATTGACTCAGTTAAATAACTTCATGACTGCCCGGATTGCATGATCGACTTTATGACTTATGTGAGCAACCTGTTCCATCAATTCTTCTTCCTCTCCATCTCTTCCCTTATCTTTGACATATCACACACACACTCATCCAATTAATTACATTTTTACATCATTTGTGTATGAAATGAATATTTAAATTATGCCGATAATAATTTTCCATTTCGGACCGACCAGCTGGTCTATCCATAATGACATTGACAACCGATTAGATTGTGTGCTCATGCTGCTTGCTACGTGTTCGGAAATTATGATGATTTATTATGACAATTAAATTTCATGTACGGAGAGACCAGATCTTTAATAAATATGTTATTAACTTGAACGGAATGACAAGGATGTATGCAGGTTATGGATGAGAATAATGAAAAGGAAATGAAATCGGCCTGATTGCAGAGATCAATGGATGACCACAAAATATATATCCGTTTTGGGGAAATAGTGCAGATTGTTAAACAGTGTAATATGGTCCGCATGCATATTAATAATCTAAGTAAATTAGTAGAATTTATGTAAAGGATGCACATGAGAAGCAGTTAGGTAAGGAGAAATTCCTCACCAAATAAATAGTTTTGAAAGGACAATTTTTTTGGGTCGTCGACCTATACAACATTAAGAAGGTAAACTGTTTAAAAACTTGTCTGTTGATGTCCTTCTTTCCTTGAATTTTTATAATATAAATTTCAAAACCAAATACCTTACCAGACTAATTATTTAGTGATGCCATTAACCTTACCTATGCCTTTCTCGTGTACAATTGCTGATGCAGTCATTGAAATATTTTTCATTCGAATCTAAGACTTGAAGAGGTTTACAAAAAATGTTTTGTGTCCCACGCCTATTGAGGGATCCTTCAAAATATTAAAAAAATCCACGCCTTATGTGGGATCCTCAAAAACATTTTTTTAAACCTCAAAAACATTTTATATATGGGAGCTATATCTAAATCTGAATCTAAAACTTGACACACATCATTCTAGACTCAATTTAGTGCACTATGCAAAATTTCGTGCAAATCGAAAGATATATAGGGACTTTGGCGCACCATTTACCTTAAATCGGAGCTATATGAAAATCTGACCCGAGTTTCTCGAAACTCAGCATACGTCATTCTAGACCCAATTCAGTACGCTATGCCATATCGAAATATATATAGGGACTTTGGTACACCATTTACCTTAAATTGGACGAAGATATATTTGGGAGCTATATCTAAATCTGAACCGATTTTTCTCAATTTCAATAGGGTTCGTCCTTAAGTGACCTATGCCAATTTTCATCCAATTCGGATCATAAATGCGACCTGTACTTTGTTTACTATTTAACATGGACAAATGGACGGACAGACGGACATACGTAAATCGACTCAGAAAGTGATTCTATGCATATTCTCAAAAGGAACCATGTGTCTATCTTTTTTCCTTTTTCCAGTTACAAACATATGCAGAAAGACATAATACCCTGTACCACAGTGTGGTGAAGGGTATAAAAACTCAACGCTTTATACGGGACCCTCACAAATACTTTGTAAAAAATCCAAGCGTAATATGGCCCTTTGTGGGACCCTCAAAATTTTTTTCTTAAAAAATGCAAGCCTTTTATTTAAAAAAAAAATCACGCCTAATGTGGCCTTGTATGGGACCCTCAAAAATATTTTTTTGAGCGCCTCAAAAATATCTCCCAAAATATTTTTAAAAAATCCACGTCTTAGCTAGGCCTGTAAATATAATTTAAAAAATCAAAAATATTTCTGATTCATTTAAGTAAGGTGTGGAATGTTTTAATATGAATAAGGTGTTGCTGGCCTCCAATCAGGTCTCATATCTTGAGCTGATGAATCACCTCCCTCAGCAGGTATTTTCAATACCATTCTCCTTTTATTTTTTTCAAAAATCAGATATTTCTTCGCCAAGTCAGATCGTTTGATTGAAATGAGTGCAACAAATGCAAATTCGTTGTTGTTGTAAAACTACAACAACACCAACAATTGTGCATATGATTGATGTTATTATGCGAGAATTTTGATGTCAGCAATTATATTCGGTGGCTGCATGCTGTGCAGCTCTCCGCGAAACAAACTTCGAAGCAACACTCTAAGGTTAAGCCAACAACTTTGTGTGAACAAGTTTAAGAGTGTCGAACGTGTGTGAGTGTCAGTGTGTGTGCTCTTTCAGTAAGTAAGTGTTTCAAAACAAATTGAATGTGAATGTTAGAGTTCATGTTCTAGGCCCCGGTGCCAATTCCATCTCAAATATGTGGCTCTATCTGTTCGTTGCATCAGTCAACACTTCGACATTCCATGTGTGTGTGAGTGTCTGATTGGCAGTGGCACAATTCAAAGCTGTCGTTTTTTTTTTGTCTTCTAGCGTGTGAGATATTTGAAGAGAATCGTTTGGAAATCATATGCACAAAGTGCCACAATTTAGTGGCAGCATATATTAACACCAGATATGCACTCTGTCAAGCAGGCACACAGCCAACCAGTCATCCATCCATCCATCGAGTCATTCATTCACCCAGGCAAACAATCAAAGCTTCAGCAAAATCATATCGCAGAGGCAGTCAGCCAGCTAGTCATCCATAGAGGCTGGCAGGATGGCAGGCAGTCGGTGTTTGGCAGTCACTCATCATCTAGCTAAGCAACAAACTGAGACATTGTCTTGATGCGGCATTGATGCCATATGCCGCCATAGGCCTTGTGCCTAGATCTCCATAATTTCTGCTGGTGGTGGTGGTGGTTGCGGGTGACTCTCTGCTGCTTTTCTAAATCAATGTGTCCCACTGCCAGCACGACTGCACTTCTGGGATGCAAAGTTTTATGTCTTTTATGGCAATAATTTTAATGCGCCATTGAAAAAGAAACTTGAAGATCACCAAAGAAGTGATACCACCAGATGAGATTTTTTGTGAAGGGGTGGGAAGGGGAACTATTAAAAACTAGTGCAACAATATGTTCACATCGAATAATTTGTGTTAATTTTGTATTTTTATTATTTGTTGTTGAACTGTGATTTACGATTTTCAATGGTAATCTCGCTGTCAATTGGTATTCTAAGTGTTCGTGGGGCAAATTGAGTTTGACAGCAATAAAAATCGAAAAAAAAACAGAGACATAAAAGGAAAAACAATTAAGGCAAATTAAAATACATTTTCAATGTTTTCTAAGTTGATTTAATGACCTTAATTGTATAACTGAACAAATTGGAATTACCAAATTTGGATATTAGAAAGGGGAGGGAAAGAATTCACCAAAGGCGTGGACTTTTTATAAAAAAAAATTATCATCCACCATAGGCCTTGATTTAAAAGGAAAATTCAAAAGTCGGACGGGCCGACTATATGATAACCTTCACCACTTTGGGTACATACAAGAGATGTTAATATCTACAATATCCTGTAGATAGAACAGACATAGAATCTTTGGAAGACTATTGAGATGGAATCGGGCGAAATTAAATGTGCTACCTAGATAGATTGAGAACCAATTAAAAAAAAATCCGAAACTATATATGTGAGCTATATCTAAAACTATACCGATTTTAATGAAACTTCGCAGACATCAGTCTGGACCTAATTCAGTCCTCCGTGCAAAATTTCGTCCCAATCGGACAAATATTGAGGTTTTGGTGTATCATTCACAAAAAATCGGACGAAATTATATATGGGAGCTATATTTAAATCTGAACCGATTTTAACAATGCTTGGCATATATCAATCTAGACCTAATTCAGTACTCTGTGCAAAATTTTGTCTCAATCGGACAAATATTGGCAGTACGGTGCTCCAGTTTCCATAAAATCGGACGAAACTGTATATGGGAGCTATATCTAAATCTAAACCGATTTCAACAAAATTTCGCATACATAAGTATGGACCCGATTCAATGCGCTGTACAAAATGTTGTCCCAATCGGAAAAATATTGGGAGTTTGGTCTGTAATTTTCACAAATAGGGCGAAACCATATATGTGAGCTATATCTAAATCTTAATCGATTTTAACAAAACTTCGCAGATATCAGTCTGGACCTAATTAAGTACTCTGTGCAAAATTTTGTCCCAATCGGACAAATATTGGATGATTGGTGTATCATTCACAAACAATCGAACGAATAGATATATGGAAGCTATATCTAAATCTGCACCGATTCAAACAAAACTTCGCATACATCGATCTTGACGCGCCAATATGGTCCATTTACATAAAATCGGACGAAATTATATATGGGAGCTATATCTAAATCTGCACCTATTTTCTCCAATTTCAATATGGTTCGTCCTTGGACCAACAAGGCGTCAATATTTTTTTATACCGTACACAACTATGTTTTTTAGGGTATTATAGCTTTGTGCAGCCCCAAGAGTTTGTAACGCCGCGAAATATTGGTCCTAAACCCACCTTTAAGTATACCGATCGTCATATCTCGACTAGCTGAATCGATCTAGACATGTGTGTCCGTCCGTCCGTCAGTCCATTATAAATTGTAAACACGATACAGGCAACAGTTATGGACCAATCTTCACGAAATGTTGCATGTAGGATGGGTTCTGGCCAATAACGACCCCTAATATTTTGGGGATGAAATGGACCAAATACTTAATTTTTGTCGGTTTTTCTGTTCGCTCCAGAGGTCGCACTTATGGCCCAAACATCGTGAATTTTTGCATGGAGAAGGGGATCGGGCCAAAGAATAAGCATGCCTGTATTGATAAAGATCGGTCAATATTTAGCGGGTCAAATGGACCTTGACTTTTGTGTGAGAAATTACAAAATTTTTATTCTATAGCGAATATATTTACTCCTGAGGGACATATACCCGAGAAGTTGATAGAGGAGTAGTTGACCTTTAAAATGATACGAATTCTATTGTCAGATGTGCTCATAATAAGGTAAATGAGACTATGTGCATAGTATTACTATTACTCCATTAGAGGACGGAAATGTCGCGCTGATCGCTTTGAAATTGTAAAAGAAAGTTCCGATTATGGTTAAGGACGACGCCTATAGTTTTCGGTGAAGTTGAGATTTCATTCAGGGGGTGCAATGAATTTTGTCATCCATTAGAGGACGGAAATGTCGCGCTGATCGCTTTGAAATTGTAAAAGAAAGTTCCGATTATGGTTAAGGACGACGCCTATAGTTTTCGGTGAAGTTGAGATTTCATTCAGGGGGTGCAATGAATTTTGTCAGATTTTCTAGTCGCTCTAGAGGCAATTATTATATGCAGATCATCGCATGTTTTACAAGGTGAAGGAGCGGCTGTTTAGATGATGATCGGTCAATAATCCGAGGTTCAAATCAACCAAGGCATAAAGTGACAAGTTTTTTTTATTTTATGGCGTAAAAATTCACTTCAAGAAAAATAATGGAAAATATGCCGGGGTTAGAAAGTTGAGCTGTTGACCTATAATCGATCAAGAGGGTGTAAATATCACGAAATATTATCCAGTTTCGGAATATAGAACCGCAGAAAGTTAGAGTTTCGTGGTAGTTATGTAGGATATCATGTGGTCGGCCCCGTCCGACTATACTGCTCCGCTCACTGGTTTAATATATTTTTTTTCAAGTATTCACAAGGAGTCGAATTTTTTAAAATATATTTTTTCAAGTATTCACAAGGCGTGGATTTTTTTTTTTGTTATTTTTTTTACTTTCAAAATAAATATAAAATTGCACATTTTGCATTTGCCATGATAAAAATTGCCAACCCATCAATCAACCATGAATGCAAAAAATATCCCACATTTTTCAGATGCCATAAACAACATCCGCATGCCTTTTGAAAAAAAACAACAACAACAGCAAAGAAAATATTTGTACTTAGAAAAATTGAGAAATGCGAAATTTATTTTCGTTCTGCATATGAGCTATATATTGTGTTCTGGCCCACATTTGAGAAACAACAAAAAAAATCATTGGAAATTGCTTACAAATAAATATTTAATTTTTTAAAAATAATACAAATATTTATTTTATGGTATTTTGCGAACAAAATTGATGAAATTTTGTAAAAACAAAAAATACAATTTTTTTTGAATTTTTTGAAAAAAATATTGATCCCATAATATTATTTTAAATGGCCTTTTATTAATATTTTACGAATCTCCTTCAAAAAAATGGAAAAATAAAATAATTGTCCCATTAACACATGTTTTTGTGTTTGTTGCCAAAAAACCGCTGCATACTTTTAGGCGTTGCCACACATTCATTTATCATTTGCTTCCCTATTGGAATTGTTTTGTATTTTATTATGACAATGTAATCACTTTATCAATTAATTAATAATATTTTTTCCTATTTCTAATATCTTGCACTGGTCGCCGTCGTCATCACCTCAGTGGGAGTGTATCGACACACGGAAGTGAACATTTAATAAATGAATAATTCCAACTGACAATATTCGATGACAAAGTATTTGCCACGACGTCGTCTTGTGCATTTCAAATATGACGCGCGGTATTCGATTACAACGAGATGTCGCCTTGATATCAAATTGCAAAGAAAAAATAAAAATGGGGCGTGTACACACACATTTCAGCATTCATTTCATATCGTGATAGACATCAATTTTTATTTTCATACAACAGAAATAAAAATATTTCTCATGATTTTCAGACATTTAGTAATGTGTATTTTTTCAATATCTTACAATCGTATTGAATTTTTATAAGAAAAAAAACTATTATCTTAAATTCTGAATTACAAAATGCAAACTCAAATTGTTTTCCAACATTTCGTGTCTCGCATTCGAATATATTTGCCTCTATATACCCTGCTAGCCATTGATTTAATTGCGCTACATTGTAATAAAAATAAATTGTATTGCCAGTTTTCCAATCAAAATTCAATAAATCGATTAATTAACAACAATTTACGGTTTATAGCTGTGTTATAGTTTCCCTAGCTCTAGCACAGAGAGAGAGAGAGAGAGAGAAAGGGAGGGAAGACAGGGAAATACTGAATTTTTAATTTGGTACAACAAAATTATTTTAATGAAAATTGGTGTCAATGTGTTCGATTAAAAAACATGTATTTGGTGTTTAATGAAAATTTATTAAAAAGCCAGAAATTTATTTTTTTATGGTCCACAATTGGCGTGGAGTTTTTAAAAAAAATATTTCTGGTGATTTACAAAAGGCGTGGATTTTAAAAAAAAATATTTTTTTGTTGTCCTCAATAGGCGTGGATTGTTATACCCTTCACCACATTGTAGTACAGGGAGGGTATTATGTCTTTGTGTCTTTTGTCTTTTGTTACAAACATATGTAACAGGCAAAAGGAAACGAGATAGACACATGGTCCCTTTTGAGAATATGCATTGAATCACTTTCTGTGTCGATTTATGTATGTCTGTCCGTCCATTCGTCTGTAGATGTTAAATTGTAAAAAAAAGTAGATATCGCATTTATGATACGATTTGAATGAAATTTGGCATAGGTTACTTACTTGGCCCAAGGACAAACCCCATTGAAATTCAAGAAAATCGGTTCAGATTTAGATATAGGTCCCAAATATATTTTCGTCCGATTTAATGTAAATGGTGTACCAAAGTCCCTGTATATCTTTCGATTTACACTAAATTTGGCACAGCGTACGGAATTAAGTCTACAGTGATGTGTGCTAAGTTTCGTGAAAATCGGTTCAGATTTCGATATAGCTCTTATATATATTTTCGTCCGATTTAAGGTAAATGGGTCACCAAAGTCCCTAAATATCTTTCGATGTGCACGAAATTTGGTACAGCGTAAT
Organism: Musca vetustissima; assembly: GCF_032173495.1. Classification (NCBI taxonomy): domain Eukaryota; kingdom Metazoa; phylum Arthropoda; class Insecta; order Diptera; family Muscidae; genus Musca; species Musca vetustissima. Next base: position 26,545 of record NW_026874844.1, read on the forward strand.
GAATTAGGTCTAGATGATGTGTGTCAAGTTTCCTGAAAATCGGTTCAGATTTAGATATAGCTCCCATAAGGTAAATGGGGCACCAAAGTACCTACATATATTTCGATTTGCACGAAATTTGGCACAGCGTACGGAATTAAGTCTAGAGTGATGTGTGTTAACTTTTGTAAACATCGGTTCTGATTTAGATAAAGCTCCCATATATATTTTTGTCCGATTTAAGTTAAATGGTGCACCAAAGTCCCTATATATCTTTCGATTTGAACGAAATTAGCACAGCATACTGAATTAGGTCTAGAACGATGTTTGTTAAATTTCATGAAAATCGGTTCAGATTTAGATATAGCTCCCACATATATTTTCGTCCGATTTAAGGTAAATGGTGAACCAAAGTACCTATATATCATTAGATTTGCACGAAATTTGGCATAGAGTACTGAATAAAGTCTAGAATGATGTGTGTTAAATATGATGAAAATCGGTTCAGATTTCGAAATAGCTTGCATATATAGTTTCGTCCGATTTAAGGTAAATGGTGCATCAAAGTGCCTATATATCATTCGATTTGCACGAAATTTAGCATTGAGTACGGAATTAGATCCAGAATGATGTGTGCTATGTTTCGTGAAAATCGAACGAAAATATATATAGCTCCCATATATATTTTCGTCCGATTTTATAGAAATGGTGCACCAAAGTCCCTATATATCTTTCCATTTGCACGAAATTTGGAATAGAGTACTGAATTAAGTGCAGAATGATCAGGGTCGAGTTTCGTAAAAATCGGTTCAGATTTAGATATAACTCCCATATATAGATTCGTCCGATTTTATGTAAATGGTGCATCAAACTTCCAATATTTTTCAGATTAAGACAAAATGTTGCACAGCGTACCAGATTAGGTCCAGTTTGATGTGCGTGAAGTTTTGTTGAAATCGGTTCAGATTTAGATTTATTTCTCCCATATATAGGTTATCCGATTATATGCAAGTGGTGCACCAAACTCCCAATATTTGTCCGATGGAGACAACATTTTGCACAGCCTATTAATTTAGGTCCTGTTTCATATTTATGAAGTTTTGTTCAGATTTAGATATATCTCCCATATATATTTTCGTCCGATTTTAGTCGATATTGTATATATTAGAATCGCTTGTATGTATCCAATATGGTGAAGGGTATCATATAGTCGGCTCCGTCCGACTTTTGGCCTCTTGTAGACCTCCTTTGTGAGGTCTACAAGAGGCGTAGAGTTTTTAAAACGTACTTTTGGATGTATAGAAGGAATGGAAGGTGTGATATTAAAAAGAGAAAAAATCTATTTTTCTTAATAGGTACCAAATCTCTTCACAAAAAAATTATGAATATAGATAAATTTTTTTCGGGTTGCCCCCAAATAAGGGTACCCCCAATTTTCGGTTTTTTGGGGTTCTTGAGCGCAAACCGAATTCGCTGCAATTTGGTACTTTGTAGTAGTATATGGTAACAAATCTCCCTACTAAAAATTATTAATATTCGCACGCTTTTTGGAGTAGTCCCCATATAATCCCCTTTTTATATTAAAATAGTTATCTGACTTGTTCCGCGTTTTGGGTTTGGGTCTAAGACTCTGTTGTAATCATTTCACCTGCGGAGGATAGAACGTAAGTTTCGATAATGTACTATATATGAACTAAAGCCCGGATTTAGGCCTAGACCTAGCCCCTGTGTGGGACGTACCAGAAGGAGTGGACCGATATTCCCACCTTCGAACTTCAACAAAGTTTGGAATAAATAATAATATAGGCATAGTTTGGATGAAATCAAAATTTTCTGAAATGGATTTGGTCAAAAAAACGTGGGGTCTAGAACCAATATTTCGACGAGGCACATTTTCACTGTATCAAAGTGTATATACCCTCATTAACCATAAGGCTGAGGGTATAAATATCCATTAAAAAATTGCTGAAATTAGTATTTGGTGTACATTATGGTTTACATAATCAGTTTGTATATAAAAGCAATAATAAAAATTAAATAAAGAAATAATATAAAACATTATCTTCCCTATAATTTAAATTATACTATTAATCATAAACGTTTTCTTTATTCTTGCTTTCTTTTAGTGTCCCATTTAATATTTTTTTTATTACTGTCATATGTTTGCCAAAAAACCCCCAAAAACAACAACTACCAAAAAATATATTTTTAGCAATGATAGCATCCTCGCGTTTATGTGACTTCTTTAATGGGCGAAACGAAAAAAAAATCTCTTAAAGTAAATAAAAGTAAAGTGTAATTAAATAGAAATTATCGCAAAACAGACAAAAAATATTAAGGAAGACGAAGAAAGTCCAAAAAGTATATAAATAATATGACAAAAGAATTTATTTAATTTTATGGCGATGAAGAGGAATAAACAAAATTAAATACAGATACAATGTTGTGGGAAGGAAATTTGTGGTGTCAGAAATATTCAATTAGCAATGTAAGGCAAAATGTGCTGCATACTTTTAGGAGAGTTATATATCAGGGGGCTATCAGCTGATTGTTTCTAAGAGTGGTCGTAGCCTCTGAATTCAAGAACTAATGTGATCGATTTTAGATCCACTTCTACGTTGACGTTGAATATATGAAAAATCACCCCAAATTCCCCTAAAAATTAAATCCAATCAACTCACTAGAATTCTTTAACCAATAATTAATATTTGCTTTGACTCGATATTGATTTGAGATATGTATATCATGGTGTCTCCTCTAACACTCAATTATTTTTGCGTTTATTAACAATGTAAGGCAAAATCTGCGGCATACTTTTAGGAGAGTTATATATCAGGGGCTATCAGCTGATTGTTTCTTAAAATAGTCGTAGCCTCTAAACTCATAATCGTATGTGATCGATTTTAAATACGTTTCTACTTTGATAATTTCTATATGAAAAATCACTACAAATTTCCCTAACAAATTAAACCAAATCAACTCACTAGATTTCATTAACACATAATTAATATTTGCTTTGACTCGATATTGACTTGAGATATTTATCATGGCGAGTTCATGGTGTCTCCTCTAACACTCAATTATTATTGCGTTTATTTCGGCCACTTGGTCGGCTGGTGGCACATTGTTATCACGCATTTTATTCACACGCCTATAAATTATAACAACTGGGTAGACACCAAAAGTCATAAGTCTTTGAAAGGCATAGCTAGCTAGCCAAGCGACCAATCCCAAACCACGATATCCCGCCGCCACGAAACATCACATTTCATTTAACACATGCTGATTTGTTGGAAGTTCACGCCTCGCAAAACCAAATCACGAGAAATGAAATATTTGAAAGACATTTTAATAAGCCAATGACTTTGGCGTTTGAATATTTCTTTGCGATCCGCACATAAGTCATAACTCAGCGTAGATAGAGAGAAAAAAAATGAAATTATTAAATAGCATCCAAAAAATAAGTTAAGCATTAAATCGGAAATCACAAAAAAAACAATCAATGACCCAAACTGACCTAAGACAATAAATAATTTTTTTGGTTCGACAAAACTACACACACACACAAATTCCAATGTCTAAGAAAAAAAAGAAATAAAAAATGAACAAAGAATTTGTAGCAATTTTTTTCTCAGAAGAAAAATGCAGAGAGCTAAAATCAGAGGGGGATATGTATGGGATGTATGTAGGGATAAGGTGTAAATTACAAAAATATTCCCCAGCTGTAGAATAAAAATCAACACATTTTCGGATCCCGCTGCTTTTTGATATACAGACAACAGATTTCCTTGATGGTATAGCCATTGTTGCGCTCAGATGTTTTAATGACGGGAGAAGGAATATTTCTTGAATTGTTCGTCCATGATTTTGCCACAAATGAAAAGGATGTAAAAAATTTGTCTCATTATAATATTTATTTTGAGTCTTTGAATATTATTAAAATCGATCAGCTGATACCATGCACCTGAAAGTATGCAACACACTTTGTGTTGCTCCAATATTTCTGAATGTAAACATGAAAGTAAGTAAAATTCAAAAGTCGGACGGAGTCGACTATACGATACCCTTCACCATTTTGGATACATACAAGTGATTCTAATAAATATACAATATCGACTAAAATCGGACGAAACTATATATTGGAGGTATATCTAAATCTGAACCGATTTCAACAAAACTTCATAAATATGAAACATGACCTAATTTAGTAGGCTGTGCAAAATGTAGTCTCAATCGGACAATTATTGAGAGTTTGGTGCACCACTTGCATATAATCGGATAACCTCTATATAGGGGAGAAATATATCTAAAACTGAACCGATTTCATCAAAGCTTCACGCACATCAAACTGGACCTAATCTAGTACGCTGTACAAAATTTTGTCTCAATCTGAATAATATTGGAAGTTTGGTGCACCATTTACCTAAAATCGGACAAAAATATATATGGGAGCTGTATCTAATCTGAACCGATTTTCAGGAAACTTAACACACACCATTCTAGACTCAATTAGTACGCTATGTCAAATTTCGTACAAATCGAAAGATATATAGCGACTTTGGTGCACCATTTACCTTAAATCGGACAAAAATATATATAGGAGCTATATCTAACTCTGAACCGACTTTCACGAATTTTATCACACATCATTCTAGACTGAATTCAATACCCTATGCCAAATTTCATGCAAATCGAAAGATATATAGGGACTTTGGTGTAGCATTTACCTTAAATCGGACGAAAATATATATGCGAGCTATATCTAAATGTGCACCGATTTTTGCCAAATAATAGGGTTCGTCCTTGGGCCAAATAAGTGACCTATGCCAAATTTCATCCAATTCGAATCATAAATGCGACCTGCACTTTGTTTACAATTTAACATGGACGGACGGACATCCGTAAATCGACTTAGAAAGTGATTCTATGCATATTCTCAAAAGGAACCATGTGTCTATTTCGTTTCCTTTTGCCTGTTACAAACATATGCACAAAGACATTATACCCTGTACCACAGTGTGGTAAAGGGTATCACAAAAAATAATTTTTAAAAAAGCTCTTTAAATCCACGCCTATGGTTAATCGCAAAAAATATTTTTTTTTTTAAATCCACGTCTATTGATATGTATAAACCTCCAAAAATAATTTTTAAAAAAATGTTATAAAATTCTGAAATATTCCTGACTTCTAATATTTCCTTAAAATCTATTATCTTAAATTCCAAACAAAAGGATAATTAGCAAAAAACGACAACAACAACAACAATTTGAAATTATAATAAGCTTAAAGCCAACGAACAAACAGAAACCTTGACTGGCTCTCCCTAACAATGTAAACGAACCCGCTGCATGTGCCTTCGAACCTTAACTTTTTGGTGTTCGTTTTCTTCTTCATCATCATGGCAAATATTTATTAAATATTTTCCCAGAATCTGTTATATTATGTCATGTCGACATAGATACTTATGTTGAGTGTATGTATGTGTGTGTATGTTCTCCAAAAAATAACAACAACAACAAATTTAAACACTTCTGTTTAGCGATACTGAGCAATGTTGTTGTTAGTCTTGTTCCTCTATATATTTTTTGGGAATAGGCCACACTTGAAATGTTTAACCCATAAAGGGCTTAAATAGAAATTGCATGAAGGACTTAGACAAAATATTTTTTCAAGGTCCCAAATAGTTGGAGATTTTTTAAAAAATATTTTTGAGGTCCACAATAGGAGGTCTCCAAAATTTTTTGAGCTCTGCCGTGGATTTTTTAAAAAATTTTTTAGGCATCTACCATAGGCTTTGAGCTCCCTTATTTTGTTGATCCTATCCGTATCTGGCTCTTCCTCATGGTCCATATTTGTGTTAATCTCTTCTTAGGGTTAATCGTTTTATCTCTTTATTTTTGGCGAATATGTTTATCTTTCTCCGAAAAGATTTAAATATTTCAAATATTTGCCCAAGAACTCATAAATTTCAAGTATGTGCTCATGAAAAAAATCTTGGTTTCTAGGTTATCTATGAACATAAATTCCATACCCTTTCCCTTACCCACTCTCCCCCTTTTCCCCTTCCCTTAACAACACCGCCACCAAAAAAATTGCCAACATAAAAACATAAACACAAAAGTCAAAAGACAATAAAAATAATAATAATAAATACGCTTGCTGTGTATAGACCCCGAAAAAAAAAATTAGAAAAAAATAATTAAGAAGAGGCAGCAGCAGAACATGAAAACGGAAACACGTTCACACCATTAAAAACAAAAAAGAAATGTTTTTGGAAACGATTTAAATAATTTCCAGCTAAGCATTAAAACTGAAAATAAAGGATTCCCAGAAAACAAAAAATTATTTGTCTCTTTTGGAGCATTGAGCAGGTTGGCAGGCCTTCGAAGTAGACTGATTTCTGTCGGTGACACTCAAACTCACAAACTAATAAAAATAGGTTAATTTAATGAATTTCCTGGGAAATCCATTAAAAAGTCATTAACAACAACAAAAACAACAATAAAAAAAATTTATGAAAAAGGTAAGGACAAGAATTAAGCCATTTTTTGGTAACCAGTTGAGAATTAGGTAGATATCCTGCAGTGGGGATTATAGAAAGGAAAATAATTCACAATAAAATAAAACGGAGAGTTGATAAAAATATGGAAATGAAATCAAAATTTATAATTAGGACCAAAGTAATGATTTAGGACCGAAATAAATATTAGGCAAGAAGAAGAAGAACAGAGAATGACTAGGCGTGGATTTAAGAAGAAAATATTTTAGAAGACGTGAATTTTTAAAGAATATTTTTTTGAAGACTTTAGACAACATGGATTAAAAAAAAATGAAAGACTTTGGAGGCAAGGATTTAAAAAAAATATCTTTTCGAATATTTTGGAAGACGTTGATTTAAAAAAAATTTTCGATAACTTCAGAAGGCGTAGATTTTTAAAGAATATTTTTTTTTTTTGAAGACTATAGAAGCCTTTAGAAGGCTATGATTTTTAAAGAATATCTTCTTCGAAGCCTTTAGAAAGCGTGGATTTTTAAAGAATATATTTTTCGAAGCCTTTAGAAGGAGTGGATTTTTAAAAATTTATTTATTTTTTTTTTTTTTTTTTGAAGACTTTAGACGACGTGGATTTAAAAAAATTCCAAGACTTTGGAGGCAAAGATTTAAAAAAAAATATATTTTCGAATACTTTAGAAGGCGTGGAATTAAAAAAATATTTTTCGATAACTTCAGCAGGCGAGAGATTTTTAAAGAATTTTTTTTTGAGGACTATAGAAGCCTTTAGAAGGCGTAGATATTTAAAGATTTTTTTCGAAGTGTGAATTTTGAAAGAATATCTTTTTCAAAGGATTTTTAAAGAATATCTTTTTTGAATCCTATGGAAGGCGTTCATTTTTAAAGAATATATTTTTCGAAGCCTTTAGAAAGCGTGGATTTTTAAAGAATATCTTTTTCAAAGCCTTTAGAAGGCGTAGATTTTTATACCCTTCACCACACTATGGTACAGGGTATTATGTCTTTGTGCATATGTTTGTAACAGGCAAAAGGAAACGAGATAGACACATGGTTCCTTTTGAGAATATGCAAAGAATCACTTTTTGAATCGATTTATGCATGTCCGTCCGTCCGTTCGCCCGTCTGTCCATGTTAAATTGTAAACAAAGTACAGGTCGCATTTAATATTCGAATTGGATGAAATTTGACATAAGTCACTTATTTGGCCCAAAGACGAACCATATTGAAATTGAAAACAAATCGCTTCAGATTTAGATATAGCTCCCATATATATTTTCGTCCGATTTGAGGTAAATGCAGCACCAAAGTTCCTAAATATCTTTCGATTCGCACGAAATTTGGCACAGAGTACTGAACTAACTCTAGAATGATGTGTGCTAAGTTTCATGAAAATCGGTTCAGATTTAGATATAGCTCCCATATATATTTTCGTCCGATTTAAGGCAAATGTTGCACAAAAATCCCTATATATCTTTCGATTTGCACGAAATTTGGCATAGCGTACTGACCTAAAAGTAGAATGATTTTTGTTAAGTTTCGTGAAAATCGGTTCAGATTTAGATATAGTTCCCATATATATTCGTCCGATTTAAGGTTAATGGTGCACCAATGTCCCTATATATCATTCGATTTGCACGAAATTAGGTACAGCATAATGAATTAGGTCGGAAATGATGTGTCGTAAGTTTCCTGAAAATCGGTTGAAATTTAGATATAGCTCCCATATATATTTTCGTCCGATTTGAGGTAAATGCAGCACCAAAGTTCCTAAATATCTTTCGATTTGCTCAAAATTTGCTACAGCGTACTGGATTAAGACAAGAATGACGTGTCCTAAGTTTCATGAAAATCGGTTCAGATTTGGATATAGCTCCCATATATATTTTCGTCCGATTTAAGGTAAATGGTGCACCAAAGTCCCTGAAAATCATTCGATTTGCTCGAAAATTGGCACAGCGTTTTGAATAGAGAGTAGAGTGATGTGGGTTAAGTTTCGTGAAAATCGATTGAGAAATAGATATAGTTACCATAGGCGTGAATTTTTATACCCTACACAACTATGTTGTCAGGGTATTATAGCTTTGTGCAGTCCCAAGAGTTTGTAACGCCGCGAAATATTGGTCCTAGACCAACCTTTAATCGATCTAGACGTGTGTATCCGTCCATCTGTCTATTATAATTTGTAAACACGATACAGGCCACAGTTATGGACCAATCTTCACAAAATTTTGCATGTAGGGTGAGTTCTGCCCGTTTGTTTTTTGTAAAGATCGATTAATATTTAGGGGATGAAATGGACCAAATACTTAATTTTTGTCAGTTTTTCTGGTCGCTCCAGAGGTCGCAATTATGGCCCAAACATGGCGATTTGTAACATGGAAAACGGGATCGGGCCAAAGAATAAGCATGCCTATTTTGATAAAGATCGGTCAAAATTTAGCGTGAAAAATTACAAAATTTGTATTCTATGGCGTATATGTTTGCCCTGAAAGGACATAGACCCGAGAAGTTGATAGTATATCTAAGAAGAGTGGTTGACCTTTAAATTGATACCAATTATATTGTCGGATGTGCTCAGATATGTGAGTTATACATAATAAGGTAAATGTGACTATGTGCAAGGATGTTCCGATTATGGTCAAGGACGACGCCTATAGTTTTCGGTGAAGTTGAGATTTCATTCAGGGGGTGCAATGAACGGAAAACTTTAATTTTGACAGATTTTCTAGTCAATTAGTCAGAGGCAATTATTATATGCAGATCATCGCATATTTTACAAAGTGAAGGGGATGTGACCAAATACTTAGAGCGGCTGTTTGGACGATGATATTCAGAGGGTCAAATCAACCAAAACCTAAAGTGACCAGTTTTTTATTTTATGGCGTAAAAATTCACTTCAAGAAAAAAAATGGAAAATATGCCAGGGTTAGAAAGTGGAGCTGTTGGCCTATAACCGATCAAGAGTGTGCAAATATCACAAAATATTGCCCAGTTTTAGAATAAAGAACCGCAGAAAGTTAGAGTTCCGTTGTAGTTGTGTAGGGTATCATATGGTCGGCCCCGTCCGACTATACTGCTCTGCTCACTGGTGTATATTTTTACTTAAATATTCATCTTCATCATTTATCACATATCAAAATTCCTTACCAATGATTTATCAGAATAAATGTTGTTGTTTTTTTACATCTATCAATCTATCATTGCAAACAATTTAATTTATGGCAATTAAATTAATTTTAAAATTGACCAACCACTACAAAAAAATAAAAAAAACATAGAATCCAAATAAACCTCAACTCAATATTCATTCATATTTTTATTTATTTTTTTATTTCATTTCCAGGCTACCGCTGAGTGTCATTGATCGACGAAAGGAGAAATTTAGGCAGTACAAAGTGCAGAACAACAGCATTAGAACAACCCCAACAACAACAACATTTGAATATTAAGAACCCAAGAAAGGAATTTTTCAACACTCCAGATTTTTTTCAGTTTTCTTTCCCATTTTTGACAAATCAATTTTCGACAAAATATAAATTTACCAATCAATTAATTGTTTTAAATTAAAACGCCACAGCAACATATCAAACAAAAAAAAAACAAAATTGTTGAATTCCCAAATCAAACAAATCACTTCAAATGAGAAATCACAACAAAGGCAACAACAAAGTATCACAACAATAAATAAGCACATATTTGTTTAACCTAAAAAAAAATAACCAAAAATAAATAAATAAATAAATTGAAAATCAAAATACCAACGTATCGATTTCAAAACTTCAAACTATCAAAAAAAATACCAAAATAAATTGAAAAAGTGAACAAGGTCATTTTAATAAATCTCAACAAATAAAAAATTATTATCACAAGTGTTGAAAATGAAATTCCAAATTTAAAAAAAAAAATAGTTTCTTAAAAAAAATTTTGTGAAAATAGTGAAAAAAAATTAATTAAAGAAAAATATTTACCTTTAAAATTGTAGTTGTGAAAAAAAAAACATAACCTCAAAATGCTGCCTAAATCGATATACACCTCGTGCTGTTTGCTGATATTGTCACTCACAGGCTATGCAGTTCTAGTAGAAGCAGGTAAGTTCGTATTACTGCTCAGGCACAACACAATACCCTTTAATACATTTTTTAATAATATTTTTTTAAATCAAATTAGTCGTAGATTTTTAAAAAATTATGTTTTGAGGTCCAGCATATCTACCATAGGCGTGGATTTTTATACCCTACACAACTATGTTGTCAGGGTATTACAGTTTTGTGCAGCCCCAAGAGTTTTTAACGCCACGAAATATTGGTCCTAGGCCCACCTTTAAGTATACCGATCGTCATATCTCGACTATCTGAGTCGATCTAGACATGTGTGTCCGTCCGTCTGTCCATTATAATTTGTAAACACGATACAGGCCACAGTTATGGACCAATCTTCACGAAATTCTGCATGTAGGATGTGTTCGGCCCAATGAAGACCCCTATTGTTTTTTGTAAAGATCTGTTAATATTTAGGGGATGAAATGGATCAAAAACATTATTTTTGTCTGATTTTCTAGTCGCTCCAGAGGCCGCAATTATGGCCCAAATTTGCATGGAGAAGGCCGACCTTTAAGTATACCGATCGTCAAATCTCGACTAGCTGAGTCGATCTAGACACAGATGTCCGTTCGTCCGTCTGTCCATTATAATTTGTAAACACGATACAGGCCACAGTTATGGACCAATCTTCACGAAATTCTGCATGTAGGATGGGTTCTGGCCAATGAAGATAAAGATCGGTTGGTAAAGATCGGTTAATATTTAGGTTGAAATGGACCAAATACTTAATTTTTGTCCGTTTTTCTGGTCGCTCCAGTGGCCGCAATTATGGTCCGAACATTGAAATTTTTACATAGAGAAGGGGATCGGGCCAAAGAATAAGCATGCCTGTTTTGATAAAGGTTTGTCAATATTTAGCGGGTCAAATGGACCCTGACTTTTGTGTGAAAAATTAAAAAAATTATATTCTATAGCGTATAGATTTACCCCTGAAGGACAAAGACCCGAGAAGTTGAAGTAGTATATCCAAGAGGAGTGGTTGACCTTTAAATTGATACCAATAATATTGTCGTATGTTCTCGAATGTGGGAGTTACATTTAAATATTTTCAGGTGCTTATGTATTCAGATATTATTTAGTAAATCATTATCACACTAGCGGGCGGAAATATAGCGCTGGTCGCTATTAAATTCTCCATGAGGTTCCAGTTATGATCAAGGACAGCGCATATTATTTTCCGTTATGATCAGATAATAATTTTGGGATGAAGTGGACCGAAAACTTAATTTGTTGTGTGTTTTTGTTTTTCAAGTCGATCTATAGGCCACAATTATAAGCCGAACATCACAACACAACTAACGGTAAAGGGAATATGGACAAGTAATTAGAAGGGTTGTACTGAATATTAGTAATATTCGGAAAATATGTCAGTGTAAGGAAGAGGTTCTCATGACCTCTAATCGGAAAAAATGGTGCAAATATCACGAAATATTGTCCATGCTTGGAATAAACATCCGCAGAAAGTTAGAATTCCGTGGTAGTTGTGTAGGGTATCATATGGTCGACACCGTCCGACTATACTGCTCCGCTCACTGGTTTATTATTATTATTTTTTTTAAATAATATTTCTTAATCAAATTAGTCGTAGATTTTAAACAAAAAATATATGTTTTGAGGTCCACCATATCTACAATAGGCGTGAATTTTTTAAAAAATATTTCTTGAGCTCTACAATAGACCTGGATTTTTATACCCTTCACCACACACTGTGGTACAGGGTATTATGTCTTTGTGCATATGTTTGTCACAGGCAAAAGGAAACGAGATAGACACATGATTCCTTTTGAGAATATGCATAGAATCAATTTCTAAGTCGATTTATACACCTCCGTCCGTCCGTCCATCCGTCCTTCTGTCCATCTGTTGGTGTTAAATTGTAAACAAAGTACAGGTCGCATTTATGATCCGATTTGGATGAAATTTGGCATAGGTCACTTATTTGGCCCAAGGACGAACCCTATTGAAATTGGGGACAATCGCTTTAGATTTCGATATATCTCCCATATAAATTTTTATCCGATTTTATGTGAATGCTACACCAAAGTCCCTATATATCATTCCATTTTTCACGAAATTCGGCATAGTGTACTGCATTGAGTCTAGAATGATGAGTGCAAAGTTTCGTGAAAATCGGTTCAGATTTAAATATAGCACCAAAGTCCCCAAATATCTTTCGATTTGCACGAAATTTGACAAAGCGTACTGAACTAAGCCAATAATGATGTGTGCTAAGTTTAGGGAAATCGGTTGAAATTTACATATAGCTCCCATATATAGTTTCGTCCGATTTAAGGTAAATGGTGCACCAAAGTCCGCATATATCATTCGATTTGCACGAAATGTGGCATAGCGTATTGAATCGAGTCTAGAATGATGTGTGTTACGTTTCGAGAAAATTGGCTCAGATTTAGATATTACTTACTTACTTAGCTGACTTGTTACAGAACGGTTGTTCCATATGCCGAGCTTAAAAACGATTTCCAAGCGCGTCGGTCTTGTGCGCAAATCCACCAATTTGGAAGACCACGTTCCAAGATATTGTTTTCTACTTGGTCTTTCCATCTAATTCGTGGCCTTCCCCTTCTAAAGGAACCATCAGTAGGCTCGTTTTTACATGCCTATTGAGCTGGGGCATTCACATTCATCCACACAACATGGCCTAGCCACCGTAGTCGCTGCAGCTCAATACGACTAACTATGTCGATGTTCGCGTATTAATTGTAGAGTTCGTGGTTCATTCGACGGCAACATTCGCCGTCAACGCAGATCGGCCCATAGATCTTTCGGAGAATTTTTCTCTCAAACACTCCAAGAGCTGCCTCATCTGCTTGCGTAAGTACCCATGCTTCATATCCGTATAACAGCACGGGTAGTATCAGCGTCTTGTAGAGTGTGAGTTTGGTCCTGCGGGAGGTAGCCTTGCTTTTGAGTTATTTGCTCAGACCATAGTAGCATTGGTTGGCCATAACAATCCTTCTCCGAATTTCAAAACTGATGTCATTCGTTTTATTTATTGCGGTACCAAGGTGTATAGAATCTTTAAATACCTCAAAGCTGTAGGTCTCAAGTTCCACAGTTGGTCCGAGTCTACTGGACGTCTTGCGCGTTGATACCATCAGCTTGGTCTTTTCGCCGTTTACTGCCCGACCCACTTTGGCAGGCTCCTTCTCAATTTGTTCAAAGGTGGCTGTTACCGCTCGCAATGTTCAACCCATTATGTCGATGTCATCGGTGGCGTAGGCGAGTAACATGTGTTGTTTGGTGTACAGAGTGTCATTCGTGTTCACTTTTGCCTTTCGTATGACCTTTTTCAGCAGGATGTTAAAAAGGTCACACGACAAACTGTCACCTTGTCTGAATCCTCGTTCGGTATTGAAGGGCTCCGAGAGGTCCTTTCCTACTTTAACTGCTGATCTTGTGCCACTTAAAGTAATCCAGCATAGCCGTATTAATTTTGCAGGAATGCCGAACGTAGACATGGCTTTAAACACCTCTGAACGGATAGGGCTGTCGAATGCGGCTTTATAGTCTACAAATAGGTGCTATGTGTCGATGTGTTTTTCGTGGGTCTTTTCCAGGATTTGGCGCAGAGCGAAAATCTGGTCAATGGTGGATTTGCCAGGTCTGAAGCCGCATTGGTATGGTCCAATGATGTCATTGACCATTAGCTTCAATCGTTCACACAGCACACTGGATAGCACATTATATGCGATGGGAAGGAGACCTTTTCCTCTATAGTTGGCACGTATCGTCTTGTCTCCTTTTTTGTGCACCGGACACAGGATGCTGAGGTTCCAATTGCATTGGGCATGCATTCATCTAGCCAAATTGTACTTATCAGCTGGTGCATGCTCCTGACCAGCATCTGACCACCAGTCTTGAATAGTTCGGCTGGTAACCCATCGGCTCCTGCTGCTTTGTTGTTCTTGAGCCGATTAATTGTTTTTATGATCTCATCTTGGCTAGGAGGTATACACTCTATACCATCATCTCTTATTGGTTCTGGGGTATCTTCTTCAACACCACTATTTGATACTATAAGCTTTTCAAAATTCTCCTTCCAGATCCTCAACACGCTTTTTAAGATATAGCTCCCATATATATTTTCGTCTTTCGATTTACACGAAATTTGGCATAGCGTTCATTAGACCTCCAAATGCACTTCCTGTTGAATTAGTAATAATTGACCTATTTTTTTCCCGTTTGTCTGAAAGTGAAAGATTCTCAAGTGCCTTAAATTGTTTTGTTATGGATATAGATTCACTTGAAAATAAATATTTTTGACAGAACTGTGTCAAAAAGGCAAACTACAATTTTTGTTGCCGAAAACCTCTTGAAAATTGGCCGTACAATGCATTTCAGATGCATTGTTGAATGGAAATCATCAACATCGAAAAAATGCAATTTTATTTGTGCGAAACAAAATTTGGAATATTTTTTCAAGGAAGACATTGAAGAATTATGGCTAAACAAAAATTTTCGTTGAATTCAAAACACTTGAGAATTTTCGCCATTAAAAAATCATTCATTCAATTGTTTGTTTCATTTTTTTTTTTTTTTTTTTTTTGTATTTTGGTATATTTTCCCCTGGACTATAAATAAACAAATGATTCAGAGAAATGACCCAAATTAAAATTTCTATAAATTTGTGTTACTTATTTTTGCACATTGTGTGGATTTTCTTGATCGGATTATTTGTTCGATTTTTTGGGGATTTCCAGGCCAATGAATTTTTTGGCAGGAAAATACCTGCACATGATTTTTGCATAAATTTTTCTCAGCCAATTAAAAACCGGTAAGGAAAGTAGTAAAGTCGGACGGGGCCGACTATATGATACCCTTCACCACTGTGGGTATATTAAACAGATGAATCCTAACAGACGTCGCATTATTGAAGAACCATTAACATGAAATTAAACATGTCATTCTGCAACCTATACTAAATTTTGGTCAGGTATAGAGTTGCTTCTTACGATGGGACAAAATAATGTAAATAAATTTAAAGCGAAATATCGAAATATAGGTTACACTTATTTCAGTATGGTTTTTGCATTCGGCCACATTTTGAGTTCTTTATTTACTTATAAATCCAAATTTACTTATAAATTCAAAATCGCACGAAAATATATATGGGAGCTATATCTAAATCTGAACCGATTTTCACGAAATTTTACACACATCGTCCTAGACTTAATTCCGTACGCTATGCCAAATTTCGTGCAAATCTAACGATATATAGGGACTTTGGTGCAATATTTACCTAAAATCGGACGAAAATATGTATGGGAGCTATATCTAAACCTGAACCGATTTTCAGGAAATTTAACACACATCATTCTGGACCTAATTCAGTACGTTATGCCAAATTTCGTGCATCGAAAGATATATAGCGACTTTGGTGCACCATTTACATGAAATTGGACGAAACTATATATGGGAGCTATATCTAAATCTGGACCGATTTTCTCGAAACTTGGCAGACATCTCTCTAGGCTTAATTCAGTACGTTATGCCAAATTTCGTACAAATCGAAAGATATATAGGGACTTTGGTGCACTATTTACATGAAATCGGACGAAACTATATATGGAAGCTATATCTAAATCTGGACCGATTTTCACGAAACTTGGCAGACATAATTCTAGACCTAAATGATTAGGCTGTACCAAATTTCGTGCAAATCGAAAGATATATAGGGACTGTTTACATTAAATCGGTTAAATATATATATGGGAGCTATATCTAAATCTGAACCGATTTTCCCAATTTCAATAGGGTTCGTCCTTGGGCCGAATAAGTGACCTATGCCAAATTTCATCAAATTCGGATCATAAATGCGACCTGTACTTTGTTTACAATTTAACATGCACAGACAGACAGACGGACGGACATGCATAAATCGACTTAGAAAGTGATTCTATGCATATTCTCAAAAGGAACCATGTGTCTATCTCGTTTCCTTTTGCCTGTTACAAACATATGCACAAAGACATAATACCCTGTACCACAGTGTGTGGTGAAGGATATAAAAAAAAAAAAATAATTGCCATGATTTTTATAGGTAATGAAGAGAAACAGAAAATATCAGAATAATCACGAAATTATCTCTTAATTCTTGGAAAAAATTTGCACTTTTTTTAAAATAGCCGAACATCGTTAATCCCCAACAACAATTTAATTAACAAAAATCTCTACCATAAAAATGGTACAAAATATTGCCTTGAATTTTGGGTTGTTGGCAAAGAAATAAAAATTTCGTACATTAAATTCCAGGTAAAGCACTAAAGCCTACATACATATCGGTGTACATACATCCATATATGCCAAAAAAAAACCGACCAACAACCGACACACAACAAAAACTACATAAATAATGCGTTATAATTTCGTCAAGCATTAATGGTAAAAGCAAATGTTTATTACCATAACAAAATAAACAAACCGAGAGAGAGAAAAAATAAAAAAAAACGAATAAGCAAAAAACAACGAACACTGAAAACAAACAGAATTCAATTTAATAGGCCATGGTCAAAGGTTCAGTAACAGACGAACAACAACAACAACGGCTACAACCCACAAAACACATCTGGACACACATGAAAAAAAAAATAATCGGGCTACGCAAAATTCACGTAAACACCGGTGCGTCACCCAGCTAACCTGCCCAGCAGGGCAAGGTGTGTAATAGGTGTTGCCACACATCATTTCATGAATGACCCACAAACACACAAACACGGCTGGTTGAATGTGTTGAAAGTAAATCAAGACAAAGGAATGACAAACAATCTCGCATAAGGATAGGCCTCTGTGGAAAAAGGCTATCGGATTTAAATAGGCCATCCCTAGGAAATACTGTCGGGAGGGAATTAAGTTATTTTAGGACCACGAAAAAAAAATATTTTTAAAAATCTTTGTTATTTGAATTTTGCCTTGTAAGGGCAGTGATCATTTGAAAGTAATTTTAAGTGGTTATTTATACTCTTTCGAGTCGAGCTTGATGATCTAAGTTTTGCAATGAGAAGGAAAGCCAAGAGAAGAACCTACGTACCCACCATTATGCGACGCGTTTCGCCGTTGGTTAAGCGGCTCATCAGGCATATTGGGCTATGTGGCTTTACAAATGTCGTACGTTGATAACTTGTATTTATTCCGCCCTGATGCGAAACTTGCATATGCGAATTAAATTCAAATTTGTCAAAGTTCGACATTTGTCTTCATTCTAGGAACAGTCCTTTTCAAAGCAGATTTTTGTTAACCAGTAAAGAAAGTAGTAAAGTCGGACTGGGCCGACTATATGACACCCTTCACCACTTTGGGTATATTGTACATATGTATCCTTAAAATTGTATGCCAATGTTCCCTCGAAGGATATATTTATATCATTCTGCAATCGATGATAAATTTAATTTCAATCGGGCAGATTTAGAGTCGTCTGCGTACCATGCGACAAATTTATGGAATATGATTTATACCAAAATTGATACACACTATTCGGTACGCCGCAATGTTAAAAATATAATTTCAATCAGATACCCCTTCGAAATACCTATGGAAGCTATGGCTGCATATGCACCAATTTCAACAAACCCCTATAACCTCATTCAAGTCACAATTTGATACTTTGTGCAAAATTTCGTGGTAATCGGACAAACATTAGGAGTTTGGTGCAGCATTTATGTAAAATCGGACGAAAATATATATGGGAGCTATATCTAAATCTAAACCGATTTTCAGGAATCGTCTTTCTAGGCTTAATTCAGTACGCTGTGCCAAATTTCGTGCAAATCCAAAGATATTTAGGAACTTTGGTGCCCCATTTACCTTAAATCGGACGAAAATATATAGGGGAGCTATATCTAAATCTGAACGGATCTTCATGCGACTTAACACCCATCTTTCTAGACTCAATTCAGTACGCTGTGCCAAATTTCATGCAAATCGAATGATATTTAGGGACTTTGGTGCAGCATTTACCTTAAATCGGACGAAACTATATATGGGAGCTATATCTAAATCTGAACCGATTTTCAAGAAACTTAGCACACATCATTCTAGATTTAATTCAATACGCTATGCCAAATTTCGTGCAAATCGAAGAACCTATAGGGTCTTTTGTAGACCATTTACCTTAAATCGGACGAAAATATATATGGGAGCTATATATAAATCTGAACCGTTTTTCACGAAACTTAACACACATCCTTCTAGACTTAATTCAGCACGCTGTGCCAAATTTCGTGCAAATTGAAAGATATTTAAGGTAGAGACTTTGGTGCACCATTTACATAGAATCGGACAAAACTATATATGGGAGCTATATCTAAATCTGAACGGATCGTCACGAAACTTAGCACGCATCTTTCTACACTTAATTCAGTATGCTGTGGCAAATTTCGTGCAAATCGAATGATATTTAGGGTCTTTGGTGCACCATTTACCTTAAATCGGACGAAAATATATATGGGAACAATATCTACATCTGAACCGATTTTCTCCAATTTCAGTAGGGTTTGTCCTTAGGCCAAATAAATGATAAATTTCATCCAAATCAGATCATAAATGCGACCTGTACTTTGTTTACAATTTAATATGGACAGACGGACGGACATGCATAAATAGACTTAGAAAGTGATTCTATGGATATTCTCAAAAGGAACCATGTGTCTATATCGATTATTTTTGCCTGTTACAAACATATGCACAAAGACATAATACCCTGTACCACTGTGTGGTGAAGGGTATAAAAAATCCACTCCTCTGGTAAAGCTCAAAAAATAATTTAAACCAGTGAGCCGAGCAGTATAGTCGGACGATACCCTACACAACTACAACGGAGCTCTAACTTTCTGCGGAGGTTTATTCCGAGCCTGGGCAATATTTCTGGTCAACAGCACATCTTCCGTACACTGACATATTTTCCGAATATTTCTATTATTCAGTACAGCCCTTCTAATTACTTGTCCAGATTGCCTTCACAGTGGGTGGTATGGTGATTTCCGGCTTATAACTGTGGCCTAAAGATCGATTCAAAAAATACAAAAAACAAAATAAGTTTTCGGTCCGCTTCATTCCAAAATTATTATCTGATCATCACAGAAAATTATCCGCACTGTCCTTGACCATAACTGGAACCCCATGGAAAATTTCAAATCCATCAGCGCTATATTCCCGCCCTCTTGTGTGTGGTAATGGGTAACTAAAAATATCTGAATACGTAAGCATCTGTAAATATTTAAGTGTAACTTCCACATCCTAGAACATACGACAATATAATTGATATCAATTTATTGGTCAACCTCTTATCTTGTATATATTACCAACTTCTCGGGTTTCTGTTCTTTAGGAGTAAATATATACGCCATAGAATACAAATTTTGTCATTTTTCACTCAAAAGTCAGGTTCCATTTGACCCGCTAAATATTCCACGCCTACTGTAGAGCACAAAAATTAATTTTTAAAAATATACGCCTAAGACGGAGTTCAAGAAACACTTTTTAAAAGGCCACAAAAAAAAATATTTTTTTTTTAAATTCCAGATCTATTGTAGACCTCAAAAATAAATTATTGAAAATGATAAACTTATTGTGGATACTTGGTGCGTATGATTGCCGTCAACACTCATTCGCTCCAATGTTCCGAAATAATAAAAATCTTAATTTTTTTGGTATTTTGTCTAACAAAATAAAGGTTTTTCGTCCTGAATTAAATTCTCTACCAAATGGCCTACCATTTTTCTTCATTCAAAATCATATCCCATACAATTTTTTTCTCTCTAAAAAAGTAGTTCCATTTACAAAAACCTCTTATGTCCAATAGTTTATTTCACACATCTTGCTAATAATTAACATTTTAATAAAATTGCTTACAATTAATTTGTTAATAACTTAATTGAATTTATTGTTATTATTACTTGCGGCATATCGAAAACTTTGTAAGCCAGTCTGCGAACAAGTTATGCATAGAAATATATAAATTATAATCTCTCTTGATAATTTATCGTAGTAGCTAATTGAAACAACTTTAGAAATATATAAAAAAAAATAAATGTCATATGGCAGATAAATTGTCTTAATGGCCAGGCCAACAAAACCTGTCCGACAGCAATCTATGTAAGATTACGCACATTAAGTTGGAGGTGGCGAGGAGGAGGAAAGTTTGGATTTCTTCTACACTGGAGGGGTTTAAAAAGGTTTTCGAATTAAAAAAAAATAATTTCCAAGGTTCTTTGAGGTCCATATAATTCTTATGTACCCCTCCATAAATATTTATTTTTTGAAAGGGATACCTACCCTAGCTGTCAGCTTAAACAAAATTCATTGAAATAAATACCTATCATTCCGCACAAATCATTTAAAATATCACCTCTGAGTGAAAAAATCCATGTAATCCATTTAGAAAACAAACTGAAATCCCATCGAAAAAAACCAAAATGAAAACAAAAATCGTTTTTTGAGAAATGACAAATACGCGGCCGAACATAAACAAAATCGAAAAAAAAACGAAAACATAGCATAAACCTTAAGAAAACAAGGCAAGATTTGTTTTGTTTCTGTTCTCCCACAACAAAGTGATTGGGATTTTTTGAAGCAAAAAAAAATCCGTCAAAAACATCAGACATTCGCATGGCCACAAGCTGACAAAAAAAAAACATTCACTACACGAAACCTACAAAGGCAAAAAATCCGCAACGACGACAATAAACGTGTACAAGACCAAAAACCCAAAACGTCTGACAAGTTCAAAAACAATCAATCATTCCTAGAAAACTGAACAGAGATCTCTGCTCTGCTCGTTCACTGTTATGGCATGGTGACTGCCGCCTGCGGGGTAGAGCTAGCTATCCAATGCCATAAGCATATTTTTTGTACTGGACATTGCAGTTGCTTGTCACCCATTATGATGAGGAGGAGGCGAGGTTTTGTGGTGAGGGTGTTGGAACTTCGAAAAAAATGGTAGTAGGAAATAAATAAGATTTTTTTTACAGAGAATCACAAATAAAAATATTGAATATCCATGACAAGCAGACAACAATACGGACAAGTGTGTGGTACGAAAAACATATGTTTTTTTATTCGCTGAAATCCATACCACAAAGATCGCTTGCGAATTCGATGATTATACAATTATTATGGAAACGATATTAGAGTATGGATTTCAAATTTATTTTAAAGTCGACTATGGGTAAATTTTTTCCTTACTTTTTCAAGGTTCAACATAGACTTAGTTTTTTTTTAAATTTTTCAGGTATGTTCAACATAGTAGTGGGTTTTTTAAATTATTTTTTCCTGGTTCACAATTACTATTAGATTTAAAAAAATGTTTTTTAAGCGTCATAACCATATTTAGTTTATTTCGGAACATTGGAGCGAATGAGTGGTGACAGTAGTCATACGCACGATGTCCACAAGTATTTTTTTGCTGATTTTTAAAGCTCAACGCAGATGTGGACGTGGATTTTTTAAAAATTATTTTTTGGTGGTCTTTAATAGGAGTGGATTAATAAAAAAAGTGTTTTTGCTTACCTTCAATAAGCGTGGATTAACAAAAAATTATTTGTAGAGGTCCAGAATGGACTAGAATGGACGTGGATTTTTTAAAAATGTTTTTTTAATCTCCATCTTATTATTTTTAGAGGTTCAGAAAAGAGTGGTTTTTTAAAGAAATATGTTTTTGGACTATAGGTTTAGATTTTTTCAAAATTATTTTTTTAAACTCCATACATTTTTTGAGCTCCAACATAGACGTGGATTCGTTAAAAATTATTTTTTTAGCTCCAATTTAGGCGTGGATTTGTGAGAAATTATTTTTGAGCTCCAATTTAGACGTGGCTTTATTACAAATGTTTTTCCAGGTCTATCTAAGGCGTGGATTTTTATACCCTTCACCACACTGCGGTACATGGTATTATGTCTTTGTACATATGTTTGTAACTGACAAAAGGATACTAGATAGACACATGGTTCTTTTTGAGAATATGCATAGAATCACTTTCTGAGTCGATTTATGCATGTCGGTATGTAGATATTAAATTGTAAACAAAGTACCGGTCGCATTTATGATCCAATTTGGATGAAATTTGGCACAAGTCACTTATTTGGCCCAAGGACGTACCCTATTGAAATTGGTGAAAATCAGTTCAGATTTAGATATAGCTCCCATAAATATTTTCGTCCGATATAGGCACCAAAGTCCTTATATATCCTTCGATTTGCACGAAATTTGGCATA
The DNA here is from genome assembly GCF_032173495.1 of Musca vetustissima. Taxonomy (NCBI): domain Eukaryota; kingdom Metazoa; phylum Arthropoda; class Insecta; order Diptera; family Muscidae; genus Musca; species Musca vetustissima. Next base: position 49,366 of record NW_026874844.1, read on the forward strand.
GAGTATTGAATTAGGTCTAGATATAGCTCCCACATATATTTTCGTCCGATTTTATGTAAATGGTACACTAAAGTCCGTATATATCCTTCGATTTGCACGAAATTTGTCACAGCGTAATGAATTAGGTCCAGAATGATGTGTGTTAAGTTTCATGAAAATCGGCTCAGATTTAGATATAGTTTCTATATGCGGCGTCTGTTAGGATTCATCTGTTGAATATACCCAAAGTGGTGAAGGATATCATATAGTCGGCCCCGACTTTACTACTTTCCTTACCTGGTTTTAAATTATACTTATTTAAGAATATTAGGGCGAATGAGTGTTGACAATAGTTATACGCACCAATGTCCGAAAGCAAATTATCACATATTTTGTCTCCACATTTTTTATAAAACCCTACCTTTATCGAAAAACTTACCATATACTCTACCATGTAGTAGTCCCTTTATAAGATGCCGAACAAATTGTCCTAAACATATGCCACATTTAAATCGTTCTCCTAAAGGAATACAATGCAATTATTAGTTACTCACCAAATTGCCCATTAATTTCCCATTTATTGCCGGGAATTTATGACATGAATTGATATGTTATAAACTACCACTTTAAAAATCAATTGTAGCCCCCAATTTCACTCAGAAAATATTATAAATTCTTCATAATTTCATAAATATTGAATATTTTAAGTTTGGACTTCATTGCGTATGAGTGTTATTAATTATTGGCATATTCACCAAATTTCCTCATAACTCTGGTAAATATTAATAGTTTTCGAAAATTTAAATTGCTACTAAAAGTAGACATTTGTAGCTAAATATTTAGGATATAATTTGAATTTTAGTAAATCATTAACATACTTAAAAAAAGCTAAACTTTTGGAATTTTTTTCTAAATATTTAAATTTCTATTTTCCATAAGGTTACATATCGCTTTTTATTATTATTTCTTTGAAAAAATTTTTAAATTTCTATGTGATCGTTTACATTTTGCCATTATGTATTTTGTTTTTCTTCCAAAATGTACAGCTGTTCCTCAAAATGTTGGTGTGCAATGGACAAGTTTAAGTTCATTAGACGCAACAACGAAATTACATACACGCCAATCTATTGTATCCACCCAATTCCATTCATAAAATATTATAAATTCCTCATAATTCCACAAATATTGAATATTTTAATTTTGGACAGCATTGCGTATGAGTGTTATTAATTATTGACATATTTCACAAATTTCTTCATAACTCGGGTAAATATTAATATTTTTCGAATATTTAAATGGCTACTAAAAGTAGACATTTGCAGCTAAAAACTGAAATTATAATTTGAATGTTACTAAATCATTAACATACTTAAAAAAAGCTAAAATTTTGGAATTTTTTTCAAAATATTTAAAACTCTATTTTCCATAAGGTTAAATATATATTTTGATTATTATTTTTTTACAAAAAATGTCTAAAATTATTTGAGATCGTTTACATTTAGCCAATATTTATTTTGTTTTTCTTCCAAAATTTACAGCTGTGGCCATTGCAAGGTCGAACTAAGAACATAAAAAAATAATTTTATATTGTTTATAATTTTTTTTTTTCTCTAAAATAAAAATATTTCTTATTCATCAAAATGTTGGTGTGCAATGGACAAGTTTAAGTTCATTAGAACGCAAAAATGAAAATACATACTCACCAATCTATTGTAGCCCCCAAATTCCATTGATAAAATATTACAAATTCTTCATAATTCCAGAGATATTGAATATTTTAATTTTGGACACCACTGCGTATGAGTGTTATTAATTATTGGCATATTTTACAAATTTCCTCATATCTCTGGTAAATATAAATATTTTTCGAATATTTAAATGGCTACTAAAAGTAGACATTTGTAGCTAAATATAAATATTATAAGTGGCATTTTTGGGAAAGCTTAAAACCCGTCAAAAAAGCTTAACTTTTGAAAGTTTTTTTTCTAACTATTTTAATTTCTATTTTCCATAAGGTTAAATATAAATTTTGATTATTATTTCTTTGAAAAAATCTTTGAATTTGTATATGATCGTTTACATTTTGCAAATATTTATTTAGTTTTTCTCCCAAAATTTACAGCTGTGGCCATTGCAAGGTCGAACTAAGAACAGAAAAAAAATAATTTTTATATTGTTTATATTTTTTTCTCATTTCGAAAATAAAAATATGTCTTATTCATCAAAATTTTGGTGTGCAATGGACAAGTTTAAGTTCATTAGAACGCAAAAACGAAAATACATACACACCATATATATATAAATCTCTTTTGGCCAAAAAGGCTATGAGATGCGAACAGAACGAAAAGCGTGTCAATGTGCATATCATAAATAGCTGCTGAGGCTGCTATATATTTTTTCAAACATTTTTAGTCAAACATCACGTCTACAAACATGAAGATATAAAACACACTTAATTACATACATATAGATATGCGTTTAGATGAAAAATTTTGTTTTGTAGCCAAAGCAAGAAACCCACACATGAAAACATTTTTTTTTTATTTATTTTTGAAAAAGTTATGACGAAAGCCGAAAAATTTCTGCTGCAGATAAATTTTTTTCATGTGAGGAATTTTATCTGCACACCAAAAAAAAAAAATTATAAAATAAAGATAAAAATATTTTTTTCATAATTTTTTGTTCGCCATAATGTTTGTATAATTAACCCGATGTGATAAAATTCGCTTTGGTTCTTTATGAAAATTTGCTATCATCGCTTTTATGGCTACTGGAATTTTTTCGTCGATGATTTTTTTCTGCTTAGCTTGTTAATAAACCATGTAAATATTTCTTTTTCTCTATATAACTATAATTAACATCAACACCTAAAGGCATTACACAAAATATTAGTTAATGGTGGGGCATATATTTTATATCACATATATAATCTTGTATATCTGAATGCCAACAATTTCCACTCCGAACCTATCATTAACACATTAGTCCAGCTGATGATGGTTGTCGCCGATTACGGTTCTCTTAATTAAAGTCATCAATTTTAGTTTGTTGTTGTTTCTGTTTTTTTTTTCTTTTTTTTTATGGTGGTTTCTCTTTTGACAATCTGCACATAACTAATTTCCATAAATCTTCTTTTATATATTTTTTGCTGGATTGCTTGTTTTGGATGGGCTTCTTCGGCAGAGGTTGGCCAATTTTTTATTATTTTTTGCCAAAATTTAAAATCAAGCTGGTTTTTTTGTATAAAAAAAGATTTATTATATTATTATTAATAAATCATCAAACACAAGTTAAAAAAATGTCTGAAAGATATGACCGCTAACTTGCGAATTTATTAGAATGATAATTAAACACTTAACGGTTTATTTTGCTAATCGATTATAAATTATTAAATCGATTATTATCCGATTTTATGTAAATGGGGCACCAAAGTCCCTATATATCCTTCGATTTACATGAAATTTGGTATAGCGTACTGAATAGAGTCTAGAATGATGTGTGGTAACTTTCATGAAAATCGGTTCAGATTTCGACATAGCTCAAATATATATTTTCGTCCGATTTTAGGTAAATAGTGTACCAAAGTCCCTATATATCCTTCGACTTGCACGAAATTTGGCAGAGCGTACTGAATAAAGCCTAGAATGATGTGTGTTAAATTTCGTAAAAATCGGTTCAGATTTACATATAGCTCCCATATATATTTATTTTCGTCCGATTTAATGTAAATGGTGCACAAAAGTCCCTATATATCTTTCGATTTGAACGAAATTTGGCACAGAATTCAGTAAAGAACGATGTGTGTTAAATTTCGTGAAAATTGGTTCAGATTTCGATATAGCTCCTGTATATATTTTCGTACGATTTAAAATAAATGGTGCACCAAAGTCACTAAATATCTTTCGATTTGCACGAAATTTGGCATGGCATATTGAATTAGGCTTAGAATGACGTGTGCTAAGTTTCGTGAAAATCGGTTCAGATTTAGATGTAGCTCCCATAGATATCTTCGTCCGATTTAAGGTAAATTGTGTGCCAAAGTCCCTATATATCATTCGATTTGCACGAAATTTGGCACAGCGTACTGAATTAGGCCTAGAATGATGTGTGCAAAGTTTCGTAAAAATCTGTTCAGATTTAAATAGAGCTCCCATACATAGCTTCGCCCGATTTTAGGTAAATACTGCACCAAAGTCCCTGAAAATCAGTCGATTTGCACAAAATTTGGTATAGCCTACTAAAATAAATATAGAATGATGTTTGCCAAGTTTCCTGGAAATCGGTTCAGATTTCGATATAGCTCCCATATATATATTTTCGTCCGATTTAAGGTAAATGGTGCACCAAAGTCTCTGAAAAACATTTGATTTGCACGGAAGTTGTCATAGCGTACTAAATAAAGTCTAGAATGATGTGTGCAAAGATTCGTGAAAATCGGTTCAGATTTAGCTATAGCTACCATACATATTTTCGTCAGATTTTATATAAATGGGGCACCTAAGTCCCTATATATCATTCGATTTGCACGGAATTTGTCACGGCGTACCGAATTAAATGTTGAATGATATATGCTAAGTTTCGTGAAAATTGGTTCAGATTTAGATATAATATATATTTCGACCGATATAGCTCCCATATATATTTTCATCCGATTTTATGTAAATAGTGCACCAAAGTCCCTATATATCTTTCGATTTGCACGAAATTTGGCAGAGCGTAATAAATTAGGTAGAGAATGATATGTATTAAGTTTCCTGAAATTCGGGTCAGATTTAAATATAGCTCCCACATATAGCTTCGTACGATTTTAAGTAAATAGTCCACCAAATTCCCTATATATCTTTCGACGAAATTTGGCACAGCGTAATGAATTAGGATGTTAGGATTCATCTGTTGAATATACCCAAAGTGGTGAAGGGTATCATATAGTCGGCCCCGCCCGACTTTACTACTTTCCTTACTGGTGTTGTTTTTTTTTTCGAGGTTTACTATATGCGTGGATTTTGGAGGTCCATATTAGGCATGGACATTTGTCTGAAATCATTTTTTGAGGTTCATTTAAGGCGTGGATTTCTTTTTCTGAAATTATTGTTTAAGACCATTTTAGGTGTGGATTTTTTCTGAAATTATTTTTTGAGGTCCATCTTAGGCGTGCATTTCTTTAAACTATTTTTTGGGTCCCATCATAGGCGTGGATTTTTTTAAAGAATTATTTTTTAAGGCCTGTCATTCTTCTGCCCATCACCTTAGTTACCAACCACCAGCCTAGCCTATGATTCATAAAAACATAACGTGTTAAAAAAAATAATTTTATTGCAAATTATACCGGTTCCATTTGATGTTTTTATCCCCAACTTAAAGGCATGATGGCAAAAAACAAAACACATCACAAAAATGAATGGCTTTCGAACCTCCATTTCGAAGTGAGAATTAATTTTCAGCTATTTATTATTGGCAAAGGCAATTTATGTTCAAAGCCGCGAACAATAAACAGCAGCGCTAATAATAGAGAAAAAAACAATCAAATAAAATAAGTATGAAAAGAAAATTTGCATTTGAAAGCTGTTCTAAGCTATAGAAGCTAAGACGTGTTGAGTTTTTTATTTGAATATTTTTTTTCGGTCTGAAAAAAAAAACAGAATTGTTTGAAAAACAAAACATTGTGTCTAAGCCACACAATCTGTCAAAAAGAAATTATTCAACACTTAAAGGTTTTTTGTTGAAAATTGCTCAGATATCTCAGCGAGTGATTTTTTCTGGTGGCGTATTACGCATAAATGGATTGTGGGTCATACATAGGAGGGGTGTGTCAATGTTGTGACTTGGAACAAAAAAATTAAAATAAATAAATGAAAAAATTAAAACAAATAAAATGCATGAAAAATATTAAAATATAGTACGTGGTGGTGAATAATTTATTTCAAAAAAAATTATATAAAAAATTCGAATTTCTTAAATTGAGGGATATAATTATATTAAAAGCAAATATATTAAGATTGGTAATTTTTTATATTTCCTTAAAAATAAAAAATATTTTTTCTTGCAAAAAAAATAAACGTTTTCTTCTGATGAAAAAAAAAATAAATTACAATAATAAAAATAATAAAAAATCGTTATAACCCATAATATTATGCTTATAATATTTTTTGAACCTTATTTCAAAATGGCAATAACAGTAACCCCAGTTTTCTAGCGCTTTGCTTTGTTTGCCCATTAAGGGAAGGTGTTAAAAAACTTCACGCATAAATCTCAAACCTCAAAATTAAAAAAAAAAATAATAATAATAATTATCAACCCACCTCACAGAATACCGCATAATTTTAATTTAGTAAGACATCAACAACAACAACATAAAAGTGTAATAAAATTTATTTTCCAATTTGTTCAAAAAGCGTTATATGGCCAAATCAAAAAACGAACACTCTCGGCTAGCGGCTAAAAACGAAACGTGACTAATTAATTAATTAGCTGGGGAGCAATAAAATACGTTTATAAAGCGGTTAATAAATTATCATGCGTTTTTTATAGCGTAAACTGCAATAAAACCTAAGATGGAGCTCAAAATATAGATTTTAAAAAATGTACGCCTAAGATGGAGCTCAAAAATAGATTTAAAAAAATCCACGCCTTTTGTAGAGCTAAAAAAATGAATTTTAAAAAATCCACGCCTCATATGGACCCCAAAAAAGTAATTTTGAAAAATCCAAGCCGCATATGGACCTCCATAGTCCTTCAAAAATATTCTTAAATGAATACACGCCTCCAAAGCCCGTCAAGAAATGTTCTTTAAATAAATACACGCCTCCAAAGACCTTCAAAAAATATTCTTAAATGAATACACGCCTCCAAAGACCTACAAAAAAATATTCTTTAAATAAATACACGCCTCCAGAGACCTTCAAAAAATATTATTTTAATAATCGCCGCCTCCAAAGACCTCCAAAAATTGTATTTAAAAAATCCCCGCTTTCATACGCTTCAAAAATATTCTCTAAATAACTTACGCCTCCATAGACCTTCAAAAATATTACTTAAAAAAGCCACGCCTTAATATATTTTAAATACATGCTCCATAAGAAATGAAAAACTTTTAGATCCTTGAATAAAATATTTTTTATTTAATTTAACAAATTTTTATTTAATTGTAAAAATATAGTGAAATATGATATAATGTATTTTCTCCAATATTAAAAACGTGAAGCTTAAAATGGTTTTTCTTAGATCTCAATGCGGTCATTTAGCAAAGATATAGATAGACCTTTGAATATTAGCCTAAATATGAAAAAAATATATATTTTATATGTCATACTACTTACTAAAATTATTTAGTTCCAGCTTAATAATCTGTTTGTTTCATCCTGATACCAACGATTTTACCAAACGAAATTTTAGACTTCACTTTGTCTTGAAAAGTCAGCACCTGATGTTTTTTTTTTTTTTTTGATTGCTGAATTTTTCGTTATCATACTATTTATAAAACTTATTTAATCAATGTTTCAAAAACTAGAGGTCTCAAGCTTCAAAATGTTTTTTGTTTCATCCAAATACGATCATTTTTACCAAAGATATGGGTATTTAAATAATAGACTAAACTATAGGCATGGTTTTATTTCCCTATGTGTGTATATTAATGCACAGCATGTATGCGAAAGTGTGTACGAAAAAGGTTTCCGTGTTGTTGCCTCGCCTGCTTTCTATTGGTTTTGCTGTTCCTGTTAAACTCACAACTCCATTTCCCCTTACTCTCTCCCCACAATGCTAACGGAGTAGCCCTTAAATAATGTAAACAAAGACAACATGTGAGAGAGAGAGCGAGAGTAGTACCTTCGTGTCTTCATTGGTGACAGCCGATCGAATGATAGTAACGACGTTGTGATATATACGAAATAATCACACGATTTGTTTCGTTGGTTGGTATAGCAAAGGTAATAACAAAGGTAATAAGAAACATCACACAGCAAGCAATGATAAGACTGCGTTACAACAATAATAACAGAGAGTAGTATGCACTGAGAGCATCTCCACATAGAGGCGAATAAGCAATGCAATAAGAAAAGCATTATATTTGTTTTATTACTATTGTGGAGCGTTAGTTATTGTGAAGAGAGTGGGAAATGTAATGTAAATAAAACGTCGTGTGCTTGTTTCTTCACGAGAGACGACCGATCGTATTACAAAGACGAGGGTGATACAAATAATAACTAATCACATGGTGTGGTTGTTTGTTTGTTACTCTGTTGGTGGTTAGCAAAACATAGTCGGGCATGATTATCATTACAGCAATGATAACAGAGAGACATGTACACACACAAAGGGAGAGAATATCATCACACGGAGTGTTGACTGGCAAATAAGCAATGTAAATAAAATGCATGTTATTTGTTTTGTTGTTGTTTGGGAGAGGAGAGTTACTATGGTGGTTGATGGGGAATGTAATCCAAATAAAGCATCGTGTGCTTGTTTCTTCACGAGAGACGACCGATCGCATAACAAAGACGAGCAAAGGCAGTAACATAACATAGTCGTTCATGATTATCAATGATAACAGAGAGATATATAAACATAGAGAGAGCATCACCACACATAGTGTTGTTAGACCAATAAACAATGCATGCAAAATACCATGTTATTTGTTTTGTTGTTGTTGTTTTTGAGGAGAGGAGAGTTACTATGGGGTTGATGGGGAATGTAATGTAAATGTGGGCTCTGTGAGAGAAGGTGTTGCGAGACAATGGAATAACAATTAAAATTGTGATTTCCTTCTAAAAAATAATTAGGCTATTATTAAATTTTTGATTTCATTGGCCTCAAGAATATTTTTCTTTTACTCGAGTATTAAAAAACAAAGTTATTTAAATGTTATATGTTTTTTTTTTAAATTTCGTTTTAAATTATTATTTTGTTTTAAATTATTTTACACTTAAATCATTCAATTGCGACCTTAAAGAGAATAGTGGCATGCAAACAAAAAATTTAAACTGAAAGTTAACATAAAAAAGCCATTAAAAACCACAAATATTTCACATCAAATTGCCAAGTTGAGCAACAGTAACGACTGAGTTAGCGGGCGGGGTTGGCAGCTGGCTTTAAATCAATTACCCAGACCAGAGTAATTAACGCCTATCACATTTATATGATAAAAAAACAAAAATAAATTAATGTGATTTAGTTTTGATGTTTCAAATCATTTGCCATCATATATCATTTAAATAAATTTCCAGACAGGTGTCTAGTTTATCAGCCAAATGGAATCTTCATATTAAGTGGTAGGTGTTTAGAATGGGGAAATGGTTATTTTTAAAATGGATTTTAAAAATATTTATGTATAAATAAATATTTTTTTTAATTTCCAGGGGGAATTTGTAGAAAAAAATTGGTGGGTGTTGAAAGAATTTTTTTTATTTATAAATAAATTTCGAATTTTATAAATAAATATTATTCAAATTTTTTTCCCACAAAAAAAAAATAAATAAATAAATCTTTAAATTAAGTGGCAGGTGTTTAGAATGGAAATATATATTTATAAATTATTTTTTAATACATATTTTTTCAAATTTGAATTTTTAGATGAATTGGCAGGTGTTGGAAGCAACTTTTTTATATTTATTTATAAATTTTATATTTGTATAAATAAATATTTTTCGCAAAAAGTTAATAAATAAACGACCTTTTTAATAATTTTTTATTATAATTTATTTTTGTTAAAAATATATTTTTACGTTAAAATTTAGATTATGGAAAATTTGTATTTTCTTTCTAAAAAAAATTTGAAATTTTTTTCCAAAACAAAACAAACAAAAAATAGCTATTTATTGACATCTCATAATATATGACGTGTTTTTTATTCCCTGTCCTCAATGACATCAATATTGTGACGTCAAAGCAAATGTATTTTTTGAAAATTTATAAACAAAACGAAATATTTACCAGACGCCCTCGAAATACCCACACATACAAATACACAAAAGTAATCTCAAATAAATCTCATTGATTTCTTAATTTTTATTTTCAAACAAAAAAAAAAATCTGCAACATCTGCATACCAACCGCCACCACCACCACCCAAATTAGCCAGACATTTTATATTTTATTTCAATAATAATTCTTTTTTTGTAGTTTTTGTTTTTAATGTGCTATGATTTCCTTAATGCCTTTGAAAATAAACTACAAACGGCCAATAATAAATTTCGATATTTCATGTTAACACCGTCATAAATTTCGTGTATGCCATCAAAAAAAAACAACAACAACAAGAAACAACAAATAAAAGAAACAGTATGAAATGAAAAGAAAAACAGATCAAAGCAGAATAAATAAAGAAAATCCACCAAAAACCAAACAAAGAAATTTGGTGAATAATTTTCGGCACATGGAGATTTTGGCAAAATTTTTAAATCCAAACACACACATACGTATTTATTTAGAAATAAAATTATATGTGTTTATTAATATGATTTGTACTTCTTTTGTCCGATCTCAATTTTTTCGGATAGAGGCATTTTTCAAACAATTTGAAATGGATTTTCTTTTGTGTCATTTTTTGTTTACAAATGTTTTGAAATAACATACATATGAGAAAAAAAAGAATTTTTGTGTGAGAAAAAAATTAATTTTTTATTAGAAAAGATATCAATATTTTTTAAATTGTATTAAAGACTCTAACTAGCTTGTGTCATAGGTTTTTTATTCTATAATATTAATGGGGTTTTATGGCGTATGAATAATGTCATCACTTATACGCCATAATAAAATTATGTAAATAAAAGGACATTATTTTGACTTGTCCAACCAAAACCAAAGGGTTATTAGGCAGTGTAAATTGTATGCATCATAATTCTTAATAAAAAATATTGAAAAGGAAACAAATATTTACTATAAGAAACTAGAGATTTCCAAATTTCATAATATTTTTGATTTTATCCTAATTTGAATAATAGATCAAATTATGGGCAACATTTTATTGCCTAATGTGTGTTTGTGTCTTATACTGAAATTAAATTATTTTGCATTCACAGAATATAACCTTAGAAAGTGTACATTTTGGATATTATAATTATTACAAAAATTATATAGTTCAAAGATTCAGAAACTACAGATTTTCACCTTCAAAATACTTTTGTTTCATTCCAATACGATTATTTTTACCAAAGTTAGAGGCATTTGAATAATAGACTAAAATATAGGCATTATTTCATTCCCTCATGTATGTTTTTGTGCATTAACATCATGTATGTGTGAGTGTGTGTACAAAAAGGTTTCCCTTTTGCAACATCACCTGCTTATTATTGGTTTCTGTGGCCCATTCAACACACAATTCAATCTCTTCTTATTTTCTCTCACCTTACAATGATAACGGAGAGTACACATCAACTAATGTAAACAAAGCAAATATATGAGAGAGCACGAGTCGTACGTTCGTTTATTTATGAGAGACAGCCGATCGAATAATGAAGACGAGGCCATTACAAATGTTAACTAGTCACACGAACGAAGTCTTTGTTTGTCACTCTGTTGCCGTTTAGCTTAAGCAATAACATCACACAGTACTGATGATAACACGGCATAACACAACAATAATAACAGAGAGCCATACACACACACAGAGGAAGAGCATCATCACACAGAGTGTTGGTAGGCGAATAAGCAATGCATGCACGATAACATGTATTTTGTTTTGTTGATGTTGTGTGGTGAATGGCTGTTATGGAGTCGATGGGGAATGCAATGTAACTGCGTGTCGTCGTTTCTTCATTAAAGACAGCCGATCGTAATAATAAAGACGAGGCAGTTATAAATGTTACCTAAGCACACGATGTGTTTGCTTTGGACGGGCATGATTATCATTAAAGCAGAGATAACAGAGAGCCATATACACACAGAGAGAGCATCATCACACAGAGTGTTGTTAGGCGAATAAGCAATGAATGCACGATAACGTGTGTTTTGTTTTGTTGTTGCCGTGGAGACTGGAGTAGATTGGGAATAAAATGTAAATGGAATGGAATAAAATGTAAAATGCCGTTATATCGTCGTGAGAGTTGGCCGATCAAATAATAAAGACGAGTTCGTCACAATTACTTATTAATCACGCGGTGTGTTTGTGTTATCTTTTAAGCCAAGCAATAACATAACATAAACGGGCATGATTATCGCTACTCAATGATAACAGAGAGCCATCAATGATATAGAGAGTATCATCACACAGAGTGGTGGTATGCATTTTGTTTGGTTCTTGTTGTGGGAAGCATAGTTATTGTGTGGTATATGGGGAATATGATGTAAATATAGAGTCGTGTGGTTGTTTCTTCACGAGAGTTGGCCGATCAAATAACAAAAACGAGGCCGTCACAATTACTAACTAATCACACGGCATGTTTGGTTTGTTACTGGTATTGCCGTAGAATAATAATTTGAAAGTAGATGAGAGTCAAATTTGAGAGATTGATAAAAATAATAAATTGTTGCTGTCACCAAAAAAATGACAAAGTGCTTCAAAAAATTAGCTAACCACACGATTTGTTTGTTTTAGTCATAGACGAGTGGTAATGAAACATTGTCACTTAGCCAGCCATGACTTTCATTTACCACAATGACAAGCGAGGGAAGACGCCAAACAAATATTGAACAAAATTACACAGAGTGGTGATGAAAGATAAAAACAAGCAATAGATTAACCATTTCCTCTATGTGCAATTAAAAAAATATATTTTTGTTTGGGAAACGGAGAATTTGGTGTAATTTTTCTCACTCTATCTCATGAAGTGGGGCTCCCATAAATAATAAGATCGTAATGTAAATATTAAACGACAATTTTTCTTTGTGGTAACCCAATGTGTTGCTTATTATTTTTGAATTTCATTGTCATCGCCTTACACATCAGAAATGGGTGGGAGGTTACCACCCATTTCTGATGTGTTTGGTTTTGGGGGGAGTGGAAAGTATTTATTTGTCATTTCAGTTAAGTGCGTGTGTGCTTGCAGACAAATAATTACTTTTACAAATATGTACGAAAAATTGTCTGCTGAACCAAATCCAAAATCGTGATGTGTTAAATTCTAAATAAATATTTGATTTTTGTTTCGGTGGATGGATGAGGGACATGTTTTATCACCACAAAACAAATTTTGGCTGGGTAAACAAGGAAATTAAAGACATGTTGTAGATGAAAAATAATGTATAGAAACAATTTATTTAATATATGAAAAATATTTAAGAATGATTTTTTTTAATTTTGACCTGAAATCTGTAGTTGTTGAATGCATTTATAGAATTTAACTGTGGCGTATAATTGATGGCGCTATTCATACGCCATAAATATCCAATAATAAACGGAAGCCTTTAAGCCCTGTTTTATTTTCTTCTCTGAATACAGTTAAACATTTCTGAGAATATATAAAAAATAATGTGTATAAATATATCTATAAAATAAAAAGTTATATACACTTTCAAACATATGAATGATTTTTTAATTAAAAAAAATAATTTTTTTGCTATTGCACCCACACAAACTTTGCACAACAATTAAATTATGCTCATTGTATTAATTAATTTAATTATCCACAGTTGCAATATTATGCGAAACAAAACAAAAAAAACATGTTTTTCAAACTGTTTAATTGCTCTAAATAAAATTATAATTTATAATCATTAAATTAACTTTTTCATAAATAACCTCCACAAAAAATCATTACCTCAATATTTCCAAACACACAATATCCCAACACCGCCAAACTCCCCCCATTAATGTGTTAAAGACTTTATAAATTTTTAATTTATTTATTATTATTTAATTTTTTGTTTCGTTTTTTTTAGACAACCAGCAAATAAACTCATTTATAATTATGGCGCCAAAAAAAATTGTGTTTCTACAAAAAAAAAAAAATTGAATCTATAAATATTTTTACTAATGAACTAAAGTGCCGGCAAAATATTTCAAATGAAAAATAATATTGAATTTGGAATGGCCGGCCACAAGAGACTGGCACAAATGGCAATAATAACAATATTAATAAAAACATCGTCATCGCCATCATCATCAGCATTATTATAATTTCATTAAAGAGTTTTTTGGTTGGTGTTGTTTGTGTATTTGGTATTTCTTTTGCCGCATAATTTAATCGTTTATTTCTAAACAAATTAACAATTTGTTTACTTCACACACACACTTCATTCAAATATGTGTTGTTGGTTTTTTGGAGTTCCAATGATAAATGCAATGGAGTGGAATAAGAGGTATTTTCTGTGGTGAAACAAATGCACAGTGTTTGGAGTTTTGAAAAAAAAAATAAACATTTTTAAAAAAGAATATAAAAAATGTTATGATAATAAAAATATTAAAATTTTTAATACCCAAATAAATATAAAAACATAAAAATATTACAATTGTTATTAATTAATTAATTTTTATCATTAAGATTCCAATGAAGAACTCTCATCTCCACGACAAAAACAAAACAATTCGCATACAATTTCGTTTGCATAGATTATTTGCCAAACAACACTATGTGCGATGATGCTATATCTGTGTGTACATGACTCTCTGTTAGCATTACTGTAACAATAATCATGCATTGTTATGTTATTGTCTTAGCTAATCACCAACAGAGTCAAAAAAAAAAAAACAAATGTATGATTAGTTAGTATTTGTATCACCCTCGTCTTTGTTATGCGATCGACTGTCTCTCGTGAACAAAACAACGACACGAAGCTCTATTTGCATTACCTTCCCCATCTAATCCATTATAACTATCCTCTCCACAACAGGAACACAACAAAATGCATGCATTAGTATACCAACACACTGTGTGGTGATGCTCTCTCTCTCTCTCTCTGTGCGTATATGGCTCTCTGTTATCATATATAATAGTCAAGCATGGTTATGTTATCTTATTGTCTTTGCTAATCACCAACCGAGTGGCAAACAAACAACTCCTGTGATTTGTAATAACTTCGTCTTTGATATTTAATCGGTCGTCTCTCGTGAACAAAACAACTGTACGATGCTCTATTTACATTACCTTCCATTAGAACTATTCTCTCCACAACAGGAACAAAGCAAATGCATGTTAACTTGCATGCATTCATTATTGGCCTACCAACACTCTGTGTGATGATGCTCTCTGTGTTTGGCCTCACTGTTATTGTTGTTGTAATGCAGTGTTATCATTACTGCTGTGTGTTGTTATTGGCTTTGGCTAAACGGCCACAGTGTAGCTAAGCAAACAAATCGTGTGATTAGTTAGTATTTGTATCACCCTCGTCTTTGTTATACGATCGACTGTCTCTCGTGATAACACGACCGTACGACTCTCGCTCTCTCACATGTTTGCTTTGTTTACAACAGGTAATGAATACTGCCCGTTAGTGATGGAGGGAGTGTGAATCCAAAGCAAGCCGGTGATATAGCAAAACGAACACATACACACAAACGTATGATGTTATTACACACTACCACACACATAAGGAAATTAAATAAACCGTATATTTTGGTCTATTATTCAAATGGCTATATCTCTGGTAAAAATGGTCGTATTGGAATGAAACAAAAAACATTTTGAAGCTTGAAATCTATAGTTTCTAAAACCAGGAGTGTGAGTGATTTTTATTAAAATTTGTTGTACACAAAATGTTCACTTTTTATGCAACTTTCTGTTTCATACGAGTATAGGTAAATTATTGTAATTTAATATATAGAATGCGCCATAAATACCCATATTAACCGGAAACCTTTTGCTACTCATATATTTTCTATATATAATAGTATATTATAAACATTTTTTATTATTTTTTAATATAGAAAATAATTTGAAAATCATTTGAATTTGTATTTCCTTATTATTATTATTTAATTGTTTAACACACATATTTTTTATTTTAAATTAATTACCTATTGCCTTTAAATTTGAGTGGATTTTCATGTTTCGTAATTAGTCAAGCGTTGACAATTTATTCTATCGTCGTTATAATTTAATACGGAAAAATTTAATTTCATAACAACTTTTTTCTTGCCTCATTATTTAAATTCTCCATCCACTCAACCGTTCATTCAGCTAGCTACACAGTAGCAGCTTTGCAATGCTAATAAACGTTAATTTATTAGTTCACAAATACGAATAGCGCAACATTTTTGCGGTATCTATTTTTAATGTGATGCATATTTTATTTCATTTTTTTTTTCATCATTCAAATGTCATTAAATTAATAATAATATGCGAACAAAACAAAAAAAAAACACATTTTTCCGCATTTCAAAAAACTTTTCACTCGACACTTTTATTTATGTTTGTCCGCATGTTGTGTGCAGCAATGTTGCTTTGTTTCACAACATTTGCATAAAATAATGCAATTAAAATTATTTTCAGTTTTATAATTTTTATGTAAAAATCCAATAATATGATGATGAGGAAAGCAAAAAAAATCCAGTAAGGAAAGTAGTAAAGTCGGACGGGGCCGACTATATGATACCCTTCACCACTATGGGTATATTAAACAGGACTATTAACATGAAATTGGTTGAAATAAAATATGTGATATTTATCTAAATGTGAATCTTCCTAGATCTATTCATAAAGTATGTAAATCGACTTCAAACAAATATAAACATTTCATCCGTTGGGCTATGTCTGTACTTCTAGAAAACGCAAATACGTAATTCTATGCTCAATTTTGTAAGTTGTGCAAAAATGTATGTCAATCTGACTACATGAGGAGTTTGATGCCCAATTTACTTGAAATCTGGCGAAAATATATATGGAAGCTCTATCCAAATATTAAGCGATTTCAAACAAACATGTCACAGGTTAGGTTATAGTAATTTCAGAACGTTTTGTTCCTATCAAGCTATTGGTTCCTTGGTGCGTCAATTACTTAAAATCAATCTATAATAAAATAGAGCTATATCTATATCTGGACCGATTTTCACGAAACAAGGCAGACATCACTCTAGGCTCAATTCAGTACGTTATGCCAAATTTCGTGCAAATCGAAAGATATATTGCGACTTTGGGGCACCATATATTGCGGCTTTGGGCACCATGCCAAATTTCGTGCAAATCGAAGGATACGTTAAATACTTAAAATCAATCTATAATAAAAGGGAGCTATATCTATATGTGGACCGATTTTCACGAAAGAAGGCAGACATCACTCTAGGCTCAATTCAGTACGTTATGCCAAATTTCGTGATCGAAAGATATATTGCGACTTTGGGGCACCATTTACATGAAATCGGACGAAACTATATATGGGAGCTATATATACCGATTTTCTCGAAACTTGGCAGACATCTCTCTAGGCTCATTTCAGTACGTTATGCCAAATTTCGTGCAAATCGAAGGATATATAGGGACTTTGGTCCACCATTTACATGAAATCGGACGAAACTATATATGGGAGCTATATATAAATCTGGACCGATTTTCTCGAAATTTTTTACGTTATGCCAAATTTCGTGCAAATAGAAGGATATATAGGGACTTTTCCACCATTTACATGAAATCGGACGAAACTATATATGGGAGCTATATAGAAATTGTATTTTCTCGAAACTTGGCAGACATCACTCTAGGCTTAATTCATTACGTTATGCCAAATTTCGTGCAAATCAAAAGATATATAGGGATTTTGGGGCACCATTTACATGAAATCGGACGAAACTATATATGGGAGCTATATAGAATTCTGGACCGATTTTCTCAAAACTTGGCAGACATCTCTCTAGGCTCATTTCAGTACGTTATGCCAAATTTCGTGCAAATCGAAGGATATATAGGGACTTTGGTGCACCATATACATGAAATCGGACGAAACTATATATGGGAGCTATATCTAAATCTGAACCGATTTTCTCGAAACTTGGCACACATCATTCTGGACCTAATTCAGTACTCTATGCAAAATTTCGTGCAAATCGAAGGATATAGAAGGACTTTGGTGCCCCATTTACCTTAAATCGGACGAACCTATATATGGGAGCTATATCTAAATCTGAACCGATTTTCTCGAAACTTGGCATACATCGTTCTGCACCTAATTCAGTACTCTATGCCAAATTTCATGCAAATTGAAAGATATAAAGGGACTTTGGTGCACCATTTACCTTAAATCGGACGAAAATATATATGGGAGCTATATCTAAATCTGAACCGATTTTTATGAAATTTTCCACACATCATTCTAGACCTAATTCATTACTTTGTGCCAAATTTCGTGCAAATCGAATGATATATAGGGACCGTTTACATTAAATCGGACGAAAATATATATGGGAGCTATATCTAAATCTGAACCGATTTTTCCCAATTTCAATAGGGTTCGTCCTTGGGCCAAATAAGTGACTTGTGCCAAATTTCATCCAAATCGGATCATAAATGCGACCTGTACTTTGTTTACAATTTAACATCTACAGACGGACAGACGGACGGACGGACGGACATGCATAAATCGACTCAGAAAGTGATTCTATGCATATTCTCAAAAGGAACCATGTGTCTATCTCGTTTCCTTTTGCCTGTTACAAACATATGCACAAAGACATAATACCCTGTACCACAGTGTGGTGAAGGGTATAAAAATGGGAAAAACGATGATAATTAAATTCTCATAGTAATTTGATAGAGTGACAGTTTTTGATTGTAATTTAATAAATTCTAAAAAAATCACAAATAAATGCAATGAATGAGACCATATTTAAAATAAAAATTTTGCAACAAAATTAAAATTATTGAATTAAATTGTGTTTAAAAAATAAAATATAAAACGCATAAATTAAAAATACAAAATTGTAAAATATTTTTAAAACAAATTTCTTTTTCGGATTTTGACAAAAAAATTAAATGAACAATAATAGAGAATGAGAACTTCTTTCCAAATTATACTAATTTCCACAACCCTGATATGTACCCAACTCTTTATTATTATTATTATTTTTTTTTTTCATCCAAAAATTGTTCATTAATTTCCTTGTTTACCCAGCCAAAATTTGTATATTGGTGATAAAACGTATTTTCTCCTCCAGCCATCTACCAAAAAACCCAAATCAAATATTTATTTAGAATTTAACACATCACGAATTTGTTTTTGGTTCAGCAGACAATTATTCGTACATATTTGTAAAAGTAATTATTTGTCTACAAGACACGCACACACTCCCCCCAGAACCAACCAACATCAGAAATGAGTAGGAGGTTAAGTAAGGCAATGACAATGAAATTCAAGAAAATAATAAGCAACACATTTGGTTAACACGAAGAAACATTGTTAAACGACAATATTTACTTAGTGATCTCATTATTTATGGTAGCTACTCCACTTAGCGAAAGAATATATTACTCGAATTTATCCATTTCCAAACACAAAAATTGTTCTTTAATTCTAAATCGAGGAAATGCTTTTACTACGTTTTTGTTTATCTTTCACCACCAATCTGTGTAATTTTGTTCCATATTTGT
The DNA here is from genome assembly GCF_032173495.1 of Musca vetustissima. Taxonomy (NCBI): domain Eukaryota; kingdom Metazoa; phylum Arthropoda; class Insecta; order Diptera; family Muscidae; genus Musca; species Musca vetustissima. The sequence goes on from NW_026874844.1 coordinate 68,793, forward strand.
TTGCCGTCTCTCTCTCTCTCTCTCTCTCTCTCGCGGTTGTCATTGTGGTAATTGTAAAAGTCACGGCTGGCTAAGTGACAATGTTTCTTTACCACTCTTCTAAGACTAAAACAAACAAATCGTGTGGTTAAGTTATGTTTTTAAAGCACTTTGTCATGTGTATTTTTCTGGCAATTTATTATTTCTAGCAATCTCTCAAAGTGGCAATAATTTTCTTACAAATTATTTTTCAATGGTTATAACCTCAATTTATTTACAATCACTAAAAATGCGTCATTTTTACTTTGGACAGAAAAAAGGTTGAAAATAATAAAAATCTATTTAATTTATAATGGAGGAACTCAGTTTGCCTGGTTTCAATATTTATTTCATCACCTCACACTATTTCCATTCACAGAGCCACTCATTTACATTACATTCCCCATCAACTATGTAATAACTCCCCTCCCCTGGCATTTTGTTTGCATTACTCATTCGACTACAAACACTTTGTGTGATGATGCTCTCTCTATATGTACATGGCTCTCTGTTATCATTGCTGTAATAATAATCATGCTCGGCTATGTTATTGCTTTGGCTCAACGGCAATACCAGTAACAAAACAAACACACCGTGTGAATAGTTAGTTTGTAAGTTAGTGTGACCACCTCGTCTTTATTATTCGATCGGCCATGTTTACCTTACATTCTCCTTCTACTCTATTATAACTCTCCCCTTCACAATAAGAACAAATGCATGGTATTTTGTTTGCATTGATTATTCGCCTACCATCACTCTGTGTGATGATGCTCTCTCTGTGTGTATATGGCTCTCTGTTATCATTGCTGTAATGATAATCATGCTCGGCTATGTTATGTTATTGCTTTAGCTAAATAGTCACACGTGTAACAAACAAACACATCGTGTGATTTATTATGGATTGTGACGACCTCGTCGTTATTACTGCATCGGCTGTCTAATATGATGAAACAACGACACGAAGCCATGTTTACATTACATCCCCATCTACTTCATAATAACAACAACATCCACAACAAAAACAAAACAGAATGCATGTTATCGTGCATGTATTGCTTATTTGCCTACCAACTCTCTCTGTCATTATTGTTGTTGTATGCAGGGTTATCATCACTGCTGTGTGATGTTATTGCTTTAGCAAACGGCAACATAGTGACAAACAAAGTCTTCGTGTGACTATGTAACATTTGTAACAGCCTCGTCTTCATTATTCGATCGGGTATCTCTCATAAAGAAACGACCGTACGAATATCGTTCTCTCACATGTTCGCTTTGTTTACAGTAGGTGATGAGTACTCTCCGTTAGCATTGTAGAGTGAGAGATAGTAAGAAGAAAGAGAGTTGTGTGTTTAACGGGCAACGTGCAAACGGAAACATTATTCTTTACACACACTAACAAACACACACATACATCTATATTTGTTTATTATACACTGTAGCGTATTGGGATGAAACAAAAAACATTTTGAAGCCTAGCATCTTAAGTTTTAGAATATTGTAGTTTATTTGCACTGACTTTTATTATAAACAAAATTCGTCGTTATAATAAAATATTTGAATTTGTATGTATTATTCAAATGTTTATAACTTAGATAAAAATGATCGTATTGGAATAAAAAAAATAACGCTTTAAATCTATAGAAATATAAAATAGATTTTAAAATAAAGTCAATAAATTGTGTAATACAAAAAATATATTTTTTGCAGAATTAATGAAAAATGATTTCCTAAAATGTTTCCATGGATAATTGTTTCTGTTGTGGTTTCTATAGCATCACCATTATTAGGAAGTAAAGTAAACAAATCAGCTTTTTTCGGAATTCAATGAAAAATGAATTTTTGAAATGTAGCTAACGATAATTATTTCTGAATTTTTTTTTTTTTTTTTTTTTGTTTTTATTTGTAAATCTTACGATATGAACTACATGATCAATTGTTATTAATAACGCAATATTATTTTTTCATTAAGTTGTCCTAATTTCTTCATCGCCTTATTAATAAACAAATGTGTAACACAATAATTATACAAATATTTTGTAACCGTTGTCCATATGCCTGTGTCGCAATGGGTTTTGTATCCCCTAGACTTTGCTTTCGATTTTTTTTTTCTTTTTTTTTATTTATTTTTGTTTTTTCATTCATTCCTTCATATTAACTCTTTTTTCATTTCTTGTTACCATTTTTTACCATTCTGTTAATTGCCAATGATTATTTGTGTTAAGCTGCTATCCAGCAAATATCTAATCTCAATTGGTGGAGATACCTACATACATATATTGCTATGTTCACAAAGTTATATGTAAGTTTGTACATATAACATAGTTGGAGAAATTCCATAGCATAGCACAGCGTATTTTATTGTATTTGAATTCAGTATTTTTCCTTTACGGAAGCTGCCACCCAATGTTTACGTCCCGAAGCGAAAAGGGTAAACAAAAAAGACTAGTTACAGGGCATGGATGTTGATTGGGTTACAACGACAATTTAATGCCATACAACAATTTTTGGAATTGTATAACTATATAAAAAATATATTTTTAAATACTAATATTTAAAAAAACAGGGACTATAAGAGGTGTAGATTTTTAAAATAAATATTTTTCAGGGACTATAAAAGGCGGGGGTTTTAAAAACTATTATTTTCAGGGACTTTAAAAGACGTAATGATAAAGTGAATATTCCTAAAAATACCCACTAAAGTATCAAAACATATATTATTTTAATAAAATTGATATTGGCAATAATTTAATATAATTTTATTATAATAATCGTTTAGAAATTGTTCCCTTAATTTCCTGAAACTATGCATCTCACTCTTAAAAATAATTTTTAGTTCACATTAATAGCACTATTTTAACCAAAGTTACAGGCAATTGAAATGAAACAATAAATACAGCAATTGTTAAAACAAAAATAAACAAATGAAAAAAACAATTTTTTTAGTGAATTTATTTTTTTAACACAGAGAGACCAGAATAATTAATGATTTTATTTTATTAACAATAAGAGAAATTACCACCATTGAAATACAGAGATACCACTTTAAATTACCCATATAAGCTCTCTTAGATGAGATTCTCACTATCTCTCTCTATTACTTCCTCACCACTAAATACCATTAAGTTTCTAAAATTTTGAAAATTTGTCTAAAACTTTGAAATGAAATTAAACAAATATAACTACCTCTTTAAATTCCCCATATAAGCTCTCTTCCATGAGCCTCTCCATATCTCTCTTTTTCTCTCTCTTACTTCCTCACCCCTAAATACCGTTTAGTTTTTTTCCTCCCCAATATAACATCAATAGCTTAAAACCGAGTCGTCTTCGGTCACCTAAATCTCTTCTCTTCCTCTCTGTGTTGATTTTTGATTTCTTTCCTATTTTGTTTACTTTTAGTTATTTATTTTCTTCGCCTTTTCGATCTCTTCTTCTTCTTTTCTATCATCATCAGCACTTTTTTTCTTTATTTTTTGTTTGTCTATTTTCTTTCGACCATTCAGGTTGATTGACATTTTAATTGTTTGTTATGTCAGTCAGTCAGTAAATGCTGGTGTTGTTGTTGTGTCGGTGCGTGTTTGTCAAAGCTCTTTCGATTATTGCTGTCCGTTTGCCGTTTACTGCTGCTGCTGCTGATATTCCAATGAGAAATACGTGATTGAAAGCAAACATTCATTCAGTCCGTCAATTCATAGATGTTGCTAATTAATCACACACTGAGTTTGTACGAGAGTGGTGGGGAAGGGAGGAGGTGAGAGCAATACCGTAAAATAATAATAAAACAGCAACATGAAAGGTTATGCAAATATTGTTTTTGTATTTAGAAAAAGGAGATGATGTTGCTGATGAGATAAATCACACACAGCAATCACACACATACACAAGTCTCAATTGGCAAAGGGAAGATAAAAGTGCTGTTACAAAGAGACTGTTGTGAGAACGATATTAGAGAGTGAGAAGAGACACAGTTAGACGGTAACAGTTAGGCTCAGTGGTACATGTTATATTTTTTGTGCAGAAAATGGCATGCCCTTATGAATGGTCAAAGAGAAGAGTTATTTATCACACACACAACATTGCATTGTTGTTGTGAGGGAGAGGCATATTATTGCAGGTTCGGGCAGAGAATAACAAATTTGCGTTGCGTTGTACATGTGTTTGTGTGTCAATGGATTTTCAGCTGTTTCAATTGAATGTTCATGAGAGAGGGAGAGAGAGAGCACACGTGCGGGGTTTTGCCTGATGTGGTATTATTGAGATGAGTGCGTTATTTATTTTCTGTTGATACTTAAGCAGGTGTTAAGACCTCTCTTTGCAAGAATATCAAAGAGAATAAATGACCCATCACGGCAGCATTTAAAATGTGGGTATTTTGGTGATCTATTACTTTCTTTTGTTAAATTGCAAAATTTTTTTCAATTCCCTGCCAGAAAATTCTCATTTAATTGACTTTAAAAAATTAGCTTAATAGTTGTTCATATAGATTTTTTTTTACTTTGGTCGCAACAGATGTTTAACCTTCACCTAATTTCGAATATAATTTTTTTATTATTTTGTCTGCTCATGACCAACAGCAGCAGCTGGATACCAATTGTTTTCATGTGCAATAATTTTTTTAATTAGATTTCACATTAGCCACGCAATTTTATTTTTTCTGTTTCTTCTGTTTTTTTCCTCATGTGCTGGCCATGTAGCTAATTTTTCTGGTTTTGTTTGGCTTTTTAGAAACAAAATAATAAAAAAAATTGTTAGTGGGTGTAAATAGAACAACAAATCAAGCATATCTATCTAAAAATGAATGGCTGGCTATTCAGAACACTGCAGATGTTATTAGCAGACAGACAATTTTAAATGGGTCAAAAATAATTTAGTGATCATGGGTAATTTGGTGGAGGTTGGTGGAGGGATGGATGGGTGTTGTGGGTCATATGGGGGATAATGGATGGGATGGGTGGTGGGTCAGTAGGTCATGGAGAAAATCGATTTAAAGGCAATTTTCTGAAGAGATTTTTTCTTTTCTTAACGTCTTAACATGCTTTAAAAATATTTTGACAATTTATTCTTTAAATATTCTAAGTTTAGAAAAATTTTGGAAATTTTTTGTTTAAAAAATTCACAGTTTAGAAACAATTTTGGAAATTTTTTGTTTAAAAAATTCTCAGTTTAGAAACATTTTGGAAATTTTTGTTTATAAAATTCTCAGTTTAAAAAAAAATTGGAAATTTTTTGTTTCAAAAATTTTCACTTTAGAAAAATATTTGTAATTTTTTTTGTTTAAAAAATCGTCAGTTTAGAAAAATTTTGAATATTTTTAAAAAATTTAAAAAATGGAATTTGTTTCATTAAAAAAGTCCAAGTCTTAAAATGCTTTAAATGTTCAAATAATTTTCAAAGCTCAATTAAATTTTCAAATTATCACACATGGCACCCTCTTAGTTGAATTCTGGTCCCCAACATTAATTTTGCCTTTTGTGAGCAATTAATTAAAAACAAAATCAAAGTTTGCTATCCATACAATCTTCAAAACTTTTACCAATAACATTTTGGGGGAGAAAATAATTAATTCGATTTAAATGAATCTGTAAAAAATGGGGTTATGTTAATTGGAAATGCTTTACGTCGTTCGGAGGGAGATACAAATCAAATACATACTTTGTGTTATATGAAATAAATTACAATTATTGGAATTTGTATCAATTTCCACGAAATGTGTGTCAGGGGATATTTGAAAGTTGTGTGTGTGTAAATTTGTCGTAAAAAATCTTTTAAAAATCTACGTCTTCTGGGTGTCCTGAAAAAAATTTTTTTTTTAAATCTACGCCTTCTGGGTGTCCTCCAAAAAAATATTTTAAAAATCTACGCCTTCTGGATGTCCTCCAAAAAAATATTTTAAAAATCTTCGCCTTCTGGGTGTCCTCCAAAAAAATATTTTAAAAATCTACGCCTTCTGGGTGTCCTCCAAAAAAATATTTTCAAAAACCTACGCCTTCTGGGTGTCCTCCAAAAAAATATTTTAAAAATCTACGCCTTCTGGGTGTCCTCCAAAAAAAAAAAAATATTTTTCAAAAAAATATTTTAAAAATCTACGCCTTTTGGGCCTTCAAAAAAATATTTTAAAAATCTACGCCTTTTGGGCCTTCAAAAAAATATTTTAAAAATCTACGCCTTCTGGTTGTCCAAAAAAAATTTAAAAATCTACGCCTTCTGGGTGTCCTCCAAAAAAAATATTTTAAAAATCTACGCCTTCTGTGTGTCCTCAAAAAATGTATTTTAAAAATCTACGCCTTCTGGGTGTCCTCCAAAAAAATATTTTAAAAATCTACGCCTTCTGGGTGTCCTAAAAAAAAATTATTTTAAAAATCTTGCCTTCTGGGGGGTCCTCAAAAGATGTATTTTAAAAATCTACGCCTTCTGGGTGTCCTAAAAAAAATTATTTTAAAAATCTTGCCTTCTGGGGGGTCCTCAAAAAATTTATTTTAAAAATCTACGCCTTATGTGGATCCATAAAAATTAATTTCAAATTCAAAACTTATTTTTTTTTTTATTTTATTGTTATTGATTTATTTTCGTTTTTTTATTCCATTTCAAACAATCTCCAATATTCATTTCTCTTGTCTAATTTCTTGTAATTGTTTGAAATTAAAAAAGAAAAACATGTTGGAACACGATATTCATATGTGTTTTGTGTCACTCACGCAGATTTGAAATCATTTATCAAAAAAAGCACGCGGATATCTATGTCTTTTGGCTTCTTTGTACTAAAATTCCGCGAGAGGAACTGCGGAGGAGGAGGTGTGGTGGCGAATGTTTGCCACACAATGTTGTATTGTTTGAGGTTTTTTTCTTTGATGTTTGATTTTTATCATGCTTTCAGTTTTGTAGTTTTTTTTTTAATTTTTTGGATCAAGGCCTTAAGGCCAGATATTTTTTTTTCTGTTCGTAGGCCTATTTTACTTTGTGATTTGCAATTTTCAATGAATAATGGTCGTGGGTTTCTTTTGAATTTTTTTGGGAGTTTTACGTAGACATAATGACCACCACAACGATTCGTGTCTTTGGTTGGTGGTTTTTTGTCCAGTCATTTTGGGTTTCTTGATTGTTTTGTCTTCTTTGTGGGTAGGCTCATTTTTGAGTTGTATTGTGTATTATTTTGGTTTGATTGTTTTGTCAGCCACTGCGGTCACAGTCACAAGGGTACTTGAATCACGAGTGTGTGTTTTGATGGCTATGACTGAAGTACTTAAAGTGGGCGATGTTAAAAAAAAATAATTAGAGTAAATAATTTTTTTTCTAAAGTGAAAGTACACCTTTCAAAATCCACGCCTTCAGAACAGAAATATTCTTTAACCAGTAAGGAAAGTTCAAAAGTCGGACAGGGCCGATTATATGATAGCCTTCACCATATTGGATACATACAATAGGTGCTAATATATACAATATCCAATATACCAAAAATCGGACGATGCTATATATGGGAGCTATATCCAAATTTGAACCGATTTTCACAAAACTCCGTATCCATCAATGTGGGCCTATTTCAGTACACTTTGCAAAATTTTATTTCAATCGGACAAAATTGCGAGTTTGGTGCTCCATTTACCTAAAATGGGACGAAACTACATATGGGAGCTATATCTAAATCTGAACCGATATCAACAAAACATCGCACACATCAAACTGGACTTAATCTAGCACACTGTGCAAAATTTTTTTTCAGTCGGACAAAAATTGCGAGTTTGGTGCACAATTTGCCTAAAATCGGACGAAACTATATATGGGAGCTATATCTAAATCTGAACCGATATCAACAAAACTTCGCAGGAAAATTCTTCAAAAATCCAGCTCTTCAGAATCCAACAGAATCCATTAAAAAAAATCAAAATAGTCTTCCAAAAATATTCTTTAAAAAAATCCACGCCTTCTGAAGCCTCCCAAAAAATATTCTTTAAAAAAATCCACGCCTTCTGAAGCCTCCCAAAAAATATTCTTTAAAAAAATCCACGCCTTCTGAAGCCTCCCAAAAAATATTCCTTAAAAAATCCACGCCTCCCGAAGCCTCTGAAAAAATATTCTTCAAAAAATCCACGCCTTCTGAAGCCTCTGAAAAAATATTCTTCAAAAAATCCACGCCTTCTGAAGCCTCTGAAAAAATATTCTTTAAAGAATCCACGCCTTCGGAAGCCTCTGGAAAAATATTCTTTAAAAAATCCACGCCTTTTGTTGGCTTCTGAAAAAATATTCTTTAAAGAATCCACGCCTTCGGAAGCCTCTGAAAAAATATTCTTTAAAAAATCCACGCCTTTTGTTGGCCTCTGAAAAAATATTCTTTAAAAAATCCACGCCTATTGTTGGCCTCTGAAAAAATATTCTTTAAAAAATCCACGCCTTTTGAAGCCTCTGAAAAAATATTCTTTAAAAAAATCCACGCCTTCTGAAGCCTCCCAAAAAATATTCCTTAAAAAATCCACGCCTCCCGAAGCCTCTGAAAAAATATTCTTCAAAAAATCCACGCCTTCTGAAGCCTCTGAAAAAATATTCTTCAAAAAATCCACGCCTTCTGAAGCCTCTGAAAAAATATTCTTTAAAGAATCCACGCCTTCGGAAGCCTCTGGAAAAATATTCTTTAAAAAATCCACGCCTTTTGTTGGCTTCTGAAAAAATATTCTTTAAAGAATCCACGCCTTCGGAAGCCTCTGAAAAAATATTCTTTAAAAAATCCACGCCTTTTGTTGGCCTCTGAAAAAATATTCTTTAAAAAATCCACGCCTTAGGTGGCTGGGCCTCTGAAAAAATATTCTTTAAAAAATCCACGCTTTAGGTGGCTGGGCCTCTGAAAAAATATTCTTTAAAAAATCCACGCCTTCTGAAGCCTGAAAAAATATTCTTTAAAAAATCCACGCCTTCTGAAGCCTCCCAAAAAATATTCTTTAAAAAATCCACACCTTCTGAAGCCTCTGAAAAAATATTCCTTAAAAAACCCACGCCTTCTGAAAAAATATTCTTCAAAAAAATCCACGCCTTCTGAAGCCTCCCAAAAAATATTCTTTAAAAAAATCCACGCCTTCTGAAGCCTCCCAAAAAATATTCCTTAAAAAATCCACGCCTCCCAAAGCCTCTGAAAAAATATTCTTCAAAAAATCCACGCCTTCTGAAGCCTCTGAAAAAATATTCTTCAAAAAATCCACGCCTTCTGAAGCCTCTGAAAAAATATTCTTTAAAGAATCCACGCCTTCGGAAGCCTCTGGAAAAATATTCTTTAAAAAATCCACGCCTTTTGTTGGCTTCTGAAAAAATATTCTTTAAAAAATCCACGCCTTTTGTTGGCCTCTGAAAAAATATTCTTTAAAAAATCCACGCCTATTGTTGGCCTCTGAAAAAATATTCTTTAAAAAATCCACGCCTTTTGAAGCCTCTGAAAAAATATTCTTTAAAAAAATCCACGCCTTCTGAAGCCTCCCAAAAAATATTCTTTAAAAAATCCACGCCTTCTGAAGCCTCCCAAAAAATATTCTTTAAAAAATCCACACCTTCTGAAGCCTCTGAAAAAATATTCTTTAAAAAAATCCACGCCTTCTGAAGCCTCCCAAAAAATATTCCTTAAAAAATCCACGCCTCCCGAAGCCTCTGAAAAAATATTCTTCAAAAAATCCACGCCTTCTGAAGCCTCTGAAAAAATATTCTTCAAAAAATCCACGCCTTCTGAAGCCTCTGAAAAAATATTCTTTAAAGAATCCACGCCTTCGGAAGCCTCTGGAAAAATATTCTTTAAAAAATCCACGCCTTTTGTTGGCTTCTGAAAAAATATTCTTTAAAGAATCCACGCCTTCGGAAGCCTCTGAAAAAATATTCTTTAAAAAATCCACGCCTTTTGTTGGCCTCTGAAAAAATATTCTTTAAAAAATCCACGCCTATTGTTGGCCTCTGAAAAAATATTCTTTAAAAAATCCACGCCTTTTGAAGCCTCTGAAAAAATATTCTTTAAAAAAATCCACGCCTTCTGAAGCCTCCCAAAAAATATTCCTTAAAAAATCCACGCCTCCCGAAGCCTCTGAAAAAATATTCTTCAAAAAATCCACGCCTTCTGAAGCCTCTGAAAAAATATTCTTCAAAAAATCCACGCCTTCTGAAGCCTCTGAAAAAATATTCTTTAAAGAATCCACGCCTTCGGAAGCCTCTGGAAAAATATTTTTTAAAAAATCCACGCCTTTTGTTGGCTTCTGAAAAAATATTCTTTAAAGAATCCACGCCTTCGGAAGCCTCTGAAAAAATATTCTTTAAAAAATCCACGCCTTTTGTTGGCCTCTGAAAAAATATTCTTTAAAAAATCCACGCCTTATGGCTGGCCTCTGAAAAAATATTCTTTAAAAAATCCACGCCTTTTGAAGCCTCTGAAAAAATATTCTTTAAAAAAATCCACGCCTTCTGAAGCCTCCCAAAAAATATTCTTTAAAAAATCCACGCCTTCTGAAGCCTCCCAAAAAATATTCTTTAAAAAATCCACACCTTCTGAAGCCTCTGAAAAAATATTCCTTAAAAAACCCACGCCTTCTGAAAAAATATTCTTCAAAAAAATCCACGCCTTCTGAAGCCTCCCAAAAAATATTCTTTAAAAAAATCCACGCCTTCTGAAGCCTCCCAAAAAATATTCCTTAAAAAATCCACGCCTCCCAAAGCCTCTGAAAAAATATTCTTCAAAAAATCCACGCCTTCTGAAGCCTCTGAAAAAATATTCTTCAAAAAATCCACGCCTTCTGAAGCCTCTGAAAAAATATTCTTTAAAGAATCCACGCCTTCGGAAGCCTCTGGAAAAATATTCTTTAAAAAATCCACGCCTTTTGTTGGCTTCTGAAAAAATATTCTTTAAAAAATCCACGCCTTTTGTTGGCCTCTGAAAAAATATTCTTTAAAAAATCCACGCCTATTGTTGGCCTCTGAAAAAATATTCTTTAAAAAATCCACGCCTTTTGAAGCCTCTGAAAAAATATTCTTTAAAAAAATCCACGCCTTCTGAAGCCTCCCAAAAAATATTCTTTAAAAAATCCACGCCTTCTGAAGCCTCCCAAAAAATATTCTTTAAAAAATCCACACCTTCTGAAGCCTCTGAAAAAATATTCCTTAAAAAACCCACGCCTTCTGAAAAAATATTCTTCAAAAAACCCACGCCTTCTGAAAAAATATTCTTCAAAAAAATCCACGCCTTCTGAAGCCTCCCAAAAAATATTCTTTAAAAAATCCACGCCTTCTGAAGCCTCCCAAAAAATATCCTTTAAAAAATCCACGCATTCTGAAGCCTTTGAAAAAATATTCTTTAAAAAAATCCACGCCTATTGTTGGCCTCTGAAAAAATATTCTTTAAAAAATCCACGCCTTCTGAAGCCTATAAAAAAATAATCTTTAAAAAATCCATGCCTTTTAAAGCCTCCCAAAAAATATTCTTTAAAAAATACACCCCTTATTAAAGTCTCCCAAAAATATTAAAACAATCGTGCGTTATTAGACTTTATTTGGCCTCCCATTTTTTCTTTTAATCCACGCCTTTTGAAGCCTCTGAAAAAAATATTCATTAACAAATCCACGCCTCATTAAAATCTCCGAAAAATATTGATTACATTTATTGTGTATGTTCCCTCTCACTCCTCTCCACTCTCGTAAATGTTAGTTAGCTTGTTAAACATCATTGCCAACATGTGTGTTCACATGTCTGATTACAATGTTGATGGCTGGTTAGTACCAACTAACCACACACTAACAAATTCCAATCAAATATCTTCTCTCTCTCTCTTTCCAATTAGAAAAGGCAATCACATCATCAAATTAATAATAACAGTAACCTGTCTCTCTGACCTCTCTCTCACAGAGCAGCTAATTAGCTCTTTTTTCAAAGGGGAGATTCAATAATTCCCAGCTCTTTAACGGAACAAATTCCAGCTGATAAGACTCTATTTGACGGATGATGGCAACATAGTAGCCACAATGTTCCCGTAGCCAGAGTGATGATGATATGAACAGATTATTTAATTTCTATTTAAAATTCCAAAGATGTTGGTATTGTTGTTGTTCTGAATATTGCCACTAGTGTTGATGTTGTTGTTCTTATTGTCATTGTTGTAATTTGTGCTCTGGCTGCCAGTGTTATTAATGGCCCGTGAACAAATAGTTCTGTTGTTATTTAATTTACGTTTCAATTTGTTGCTGTTGTTGTGTTTCGGATTTGGTGACTGTGTGCCCCCGAGCCCCCAACACACAACCAAACACACTCTCACTCCTTATAACGAGGGGAGATTAATGGCTGGTGAATATGAGCTGTGAGCTAGAAGAAAATCGTTTAAATCTACAGTAGCTAACACAGCCCGTCAGGCCGATCATTGTCATGCCATGTCATGCCTCTGTGTGTATTAAGTACCGTTTAGGTGCCGCCGCACTGTCCACTCTGTGTGAGTGTGGAAAATCTGTACGATGACAAGCGGCACACTTCAAAGCCCATTGAAGTATTTAAAACAAATGCTGATAAGTAGTAGCTGATTTGGGAGAGGGGGTAGAGAGGGGGAATCAAACAATTTAAATGGCAGGGAGAATCTCTGAAATGGTGGTCAAAGGTTTTCCATACAAAATACTAAAGTTTTTTTTTTTTTTGAAATAGAATTGATTCAAAATATTTTTTCTTATTGTTGTTGTTGTTGCAATTTATGTTTTAATTAAAAAAATAGAATGAAATCTACACATCATTGCTGAATAGCCTGTCATCTATAAAAATAGATTTCTTTTTTTGGGTGAATGAAAGCCACAAATCGTATCAATGACAGCGGCTAGTTGTTAGTCATAAATTTTTTTAGAGCACCAAAAAAAGCAACAGCAAATTTGTTGAACACACAATTTAATTTCCTGACATTAGCAAATGGTTTTTATGTATGGGCTGACACTTCCTGGGGAAATTATCTGAAATTATTGTTAACGGAATTTGAAATTGAAAATTAATTTGGGATTTTTTAAAGAATTTTTTTTCAGATTTAAATTAGGCGGGGATATTTAAAACAAAATATTTTTTAGGGCCCAAAACAAGACGTGGATTTTTTAAAACATATTTTTGGGAGGCTTCAGAAGGCGTGGATTTTTAAAGAATGTTTTTCTGGGTGGCTTCAGAAGGCATGGGTTATTTAAAAAAAATTTTTTATAGAATAAAAAAAATTTGGGGTTACCAATACCAGGTTAGTTTTTTTAAAGAGGTCCCATTAAGATTCGGATTTTTAAAACATATTATTCTGGATCCCTTTAGGATGCGGATTTTTAAATTAAAAGTGTATTGTTTGGGTCCAAACCCAGGCTTGCATTTTTGAAGCATATATTTCGGGGTCCCATTATGATGCGGATTTTTAAAACATATTTTTTGGGATCGCACATATGTGCGGATTTTAAAAATAAAAGTATTATGTTTGGGTCCAAATCCAGGCGTGGATTTTTAAATCATATCTTTTGGGGTCCCTATTTAAGCGTATTTTTTTAAGCGTATCTGTTGGGGGTCCTATTAAGGCCTGGATTTTTTAAAGCTGATTTTTAGGGGTACCATTTGGGTCCTACTAAGGCGTGGATTTTTTAAAGCTGATTTTTAGGCGTGGATTTTAAAGACTATTTTTTAAGGGTACCATTTGAGTTCTATTAAGGCGTCGATTTTTTAAAGCTGATTTTTTGGGGTACCATTTGGGTCCTATTAAGGCGTGGATTTTTTAAAGCATATCTTTTGGGGTCCTATTAAGGCGTGGATTTTTTAAAGCATATCTTTTGGGGGTCCCATTAAGGCGTGGATTTTTTAAAGCATATCTTTTGGGGGTCCCATTAAGGCGTGGATTTTTTAAAGCATATCTTTTGGGGGTCCCATTAAGGCGTGGATTTTTTAAAACATATCTTTTGGGGGTCCCATTAAGGCGTGGATTTTTTAAAGCATATCTTTTGGGGTCCTATTAAGGCGTGGATTTTTTAAAGCATATCTTTTGGAGGTTCCATTAAGGCGTGGATTTTTTAAAGCATATCTTTTGGGGGTCCCATTAAGGCGTGGATTTTTTAAAGCATATCTTTTGGGGGTCCCATTAAGGCGTGGATTTTTTAAAGCATATCTTTTGGGGGTCCCATTAAGGCGTGGATTTTTTAAAGCATATCTTTTGGGGGTCCCATTAAGGCGTGGATTTTTTAAAGCATATCTTTTGGGGGTCCCATTAAGGCGTGGATTTTTTAAAGCATATCTTTTGGGGGTCCCATTAAGGCGTGGATTTTTTAAAGCATATCTTTTGGGGGTCCCATTAAGGCGTGGATTTTTTAAAGCATATCTTTTGGGGGTCCCATTAAGGCGTGGATTTTTTAAAGCATATCTTTTGGGGGTCCCATTAAGGCGTGGATTTTTTAAAGCATATCTTTTGGGGGTCCCATTAAGGCGTGGATTTTTTAAAGCATATCTTTTGGGGGTCCCATTAAGGCGTGGATTTTTTAAAGCATATCTTTTGGGGTGAATTTTTAAAGCGAGGATTTTTTAAAGCATATATTTTGGGGTCCTAGTACGGCGTAGATTGTTTAAAGCAGATTTTTAGGGGTACTATTAAAGCGTGGATTTTATAGAACATTTTTTTGGGGTCCTATTAAGGCGTGGATTTTATAAAGCTTATTTTTGGGAGGCTTATGAATGTGAGGATTTTTAAAAGCATATTTTTAGGGACGCTTCTTTAGGTTAGTATTTTTAAAATCATATTTTTAAGGAGGCTTCTTAAAATGAGGATTTTTGAAAACATATTTTTAGGAACACTTCTTAAGGTGAGTATTTTTAGAAACATATTATTAGGGAGGTTTCTTATGGTTACGATTTTATGATCCGATTTGCGTGAAATTTGGCATAGGTCACTTATTTATCCCAAGGACGAACCCTATTGAAATTGGGAAAAATCGGTTCAGATTTAGATATAGCTTCCATAAATATTTTCGTCCGATTTAATGTAAATGGTGCACCAAAGTCCCTATATATATCTCGATGTGCACGAAATTTGGCACAGCGTAATGAATTAGGTTTAGAACGATGTGTGTTATGTTTTGTGAAAATCGGTCCAGATTTAGATATAACTCCCATATATATTTTCGTCCGATTTAATGTAAATGGTGCACCAAAGTCCCTTAATATCGTTCGATTTGAACGAAATTTGGCACAGCGTAATGAATTAGGTCTAGAATGATGTGTGGTAAGATTCCTGAAAATCGGTTGAGATTTAGATATAGCTTCTATATCTGACCAAATGAAAAGTTTAGTATCGCTTGCAGAATGACATGTTTATGGATCCAATTCCATTTTACTGGTCCTTTAAAAATGTGGCGTCTGTTAGTGGTGAAGGGTATCACATAGTCGGCCCGTCTGACTTTACTACTTTCCTTACTGGTTTTCCTCTAACAACTTGTTCCGCAAGTCAATAAAGTAAGAACATCAGCAATAAAATAACTTCAGTCTTACAATTTTTTTTATTACCCAACTGGCAGTAAATTAAATCAGCAGCACCACCAAGCAAATAGAATAAAAAACACGAACAGTAACACCAACAACAACAACAACTACTCCAGCAGTCAGAATGCCAATAAATAAACACCTTGGCTGGTGGCTGACTGGTTGCAATCATTACAGAAAAAGGGAGGGGGTATGGAAGCTCCAACAGGAAGATAATTTAAGCAGACATCAGACAAGCAAATTCCTCTCAAATAAACCTACCTCTTTAAAATTACAACAAAACCAACAACTGCAAATGTTGTCCATACAATAACAACAAAAACAACCGATTCATTCTTTTTCAATATCAATTCGTTGCATTCTTATTCTTGTTCTTATTTTTATTCTTTTTCTCATTTCCTTTCATTACAGGTTTGTATTTCCAAAAAAAAAACACTCCAACGAGAAAGTAATACCAACCATCCAACCTCCTCAGTGCTCAGGTAACACAAGAAGCTTATAACCAAAAAAAAAAAAATAAATAAATAAAATTGATGGCGGGAAAATATTGCCACAGATGTTGGAACAGCCAACCAACAACCAAACCAACATCTAACCAATCGACCATCCAGCCAACTTCTTTGCTCTGCCAGCAGAAGAGGTGTCATGTTGCAACAAACCAAATGAATTTTGATAAAACCAACACCAACTGGGAGAATGAACGAAAGAAAGAAAAAAACTGGAAGAAGAAGCAAAAAACAGTAACGCTTGAAAACAGAAGAAGTATTACTTCTTAAGCTCATTTAATTACAGTTTTATCGCGCTTAATTACGAGTTTTTTGATTATAGTTCACTTCGTTTGCGTGATGTTATAGAGCTGCCTTGCCTGGCAGCCTGGGTTAGCAGCCAATAAAGAGGTTTTCTCTCTTGAAAATCGAGTTTTCTTTATGGGCATAACCTTGAGAACAGTGGTTAAAGATGGCTAAAAAGCAATTTTATGATTAAAAATATAAAATTTATTATATTCAGCTAGCTGAATTGCATAAACCTGCATAATTATTGCTATTCTGCTAGCTAAATTGGCTAAAAATCTAATATTTTACATACTCAGCTAGCTGAATTGAGTTTTTTCACAATTTTATTACAATTCAGCTAGCTGAATATGATAAATTTTAAATTTTTAAGCAAATCAGCTTGCTGAATTAGTGTAATGTGACATTTTGGTGTCATTCAGCTAGCTAATTATCAATAATTTAGCATTTTAATGCAATTTAGCTAGCTGAATAAGATAAAAATTGAATATTTAAGGAATTCACCTAGCTGAATGTGAAATTTTCTGAACTTTGAAATATTTCAGTTAGCTGAAAATGTATGTTTTCGAATTTTTGTGTAATTCAGCTAGCTTAATAAGGACAATTTTGAATTTTTATGTAATTCAGCAATCTAAAAACAATCATTTAGAATTTTATGCAATTCAGCTTAATGAATTTGTGTAATTTGTGCATATTGATGCTATTCAGCTAGCTGAATGTGAATAATTTCGCATCTTGAGGTATTTCAAATAGCTGAATATGTTAAAGTTTGAATATTTAAGGAATTCAGCTAGCTGACTACTAAATATACAAAATTGTCAAGTAATTCAGCTAGCTAAATATGAATATTTTGTCGTTTTATGTAATTCAGCTAGACACATTTCAGTAGTTTAGTATTTCCATGCAATTCAGCTAACTAAATATGAATAATTTTGCATTTGTATTCAATTCAGCTAGATGAATATGTTTAATTTGCAAATTTTCCTATAATTCAGCTAGCTGAATATCAATAATTTTGCATTTAGAGGTAATTCAAATAGCTGAATATGTTCAATTTTGAATTCTTAAGGAATTCAGTTAACTGATTATTAAATATTTTGACTTTTCAAGTAATTCAGCTAGCTGAATATGAATATTTTTGACTTTTTATGTAATTCAGCTATATAAATTTAAGTAGTTTAGTATTTTCATGCAATTCAGCTAAGTAAATATGAATATTTTGCAGTATTACTCAATTCAGCTAGCTGAATATGTTTAATTGGCAACTTTTCCTATAATTCAGCTAGCTGAATATCAATAATTTTGCATTTTGAGGGAATTCAGATAGCTGGAAGTGTTAAATTTCCAATATTTAAAGAATTCAGCAAGTTGAATTTTAAATATTCTGAATTTTAAAGTAATTCAGCCTGCTTAATATGAATAATTTCGACATTTAGCCAGCTGAATATACATAAAATTGTGTTTTAAAATAATTCAGTTGGAGAAATATGTATAATTTTGAGTTCATATGTAATTCAGCTAGGTAATTATTAACGTATTTGAAACATTTTTGGAATTCAGCTAGCTGATTATGGGTTTTTCTGCAAAATATTACAATGCAGCTAGCTAAATATACACATTTGAGGAAAATGGGACTATTCAGCTAAAAAATTGTGAACATTTTTACAATCTAGGTGAATGAATATTAAAAGTTTGTTACATAACTTTGCTGAATATAATTAAAATTGCGTTTTTATGCAATTCAGCTAGTGAAGTTTCTATAATTTTAAGTTTATATGTTTATATGTATATATCAGCTAGCAATTCAGCCATCTAGATATTAAAATTCATCAAATAGTTGCAATTCCTCTAGCTGAATATGTTCAAATTTCCAAATTATTTTAATTCAGCTAGCTGAATATACACAGTTGCTAAAAATATTACAATTCAGCTAGCTGAATATACACATCTGTGAAAAATATTATAATTCAGCTACACATTTTTAAGAAAATTTTACAAATCAGCTGCCTGAATATGGAACTTTTTGGGAAAATATAACAATTCAGTTGGCTGAATAACTAATTTGTCTGATTTTGCTAGCTGTATATGTAAAATTTTGCAAAATATTGTAATTCAGCTAGCTGAATAATGAAATTTTGGGGGAAATATGACAATTCAGCTAGCTGAATATGTAAAATTTTGCAAATTTTTACAATTCAGCTAGCTGAATATACACATTTTTGAAATATATCACAATTCTGCTAGCTGAATATGGAAATTATTGGAAAATATAAAAATTTAGCCAGCTGAATATCTATTTTTTTGTGATTTCGCTAGCTGTATATGTAAAATATTGCAATTCAGATAGCTGAATAAACACATTTTGGAGAAATTTTACAAATCAGCTCGCTGAATGTGAAAAATCCAGCTAGCTGAATATAATTTTTTTGACAATTTCTTCCATTCAGCTAGCTGAATATGGAAATTTTTGAAAATTTCCGCAATTCAGCTACCTCAGTATAATATTTTTTGACAATTTTTGCAATTCAGCTCCTTTTTTCCACTGTCCTCATAGCTTCTTCTAAGTTCTTTTGAGGTCACAGCACAGTCATCTAAATTTTTAGTTCTAAATGTTATCCGCATTTTGTTTTTTTTTTCTTTTCCGACTTATGTTGCGGCTTCTTAATTTGATTCTCAGCAAATCCAATCGAACGTGCGAGTGAGTCTCGGTGTGTGTGTGTTCGCTGTTAAAATTTAATGTTAGCGATTTTCTTTAACACTACATTTTAAATTCCAATTTGCCCTACCTCGTCCTCCAGCTACTCCTCGCTCATCCCACCAATCATTAAATTTATTACTAGACGAAAAGCAATCTTCGGCTCACACGCAACTCCGCATAGAAGCTGAGCCAACGACCTGGGAAAATTAAATGTAAAACGATAGCGGCGGATAATGTTAATACGCAAACATCAGCCAGCTACTATTATGAACTAGGTAGGTCGGTCGGTAGATAGGAAGGCAATGAATGCAATGCAACTGCTACTACCTTTACCCGTCACGATCTGCTGTGGTGGTCCAGCTGCAGACTGCAGCTAACTATCAAGTTAATGGCGGAGTGGTGTGGGGAGTTTGGTTGAAAACATTTCTCTTCTTGATGGTTAACCTAAACGCCGTTTTAAATTTCAAATTGTGGGCCAAATTACAACTAACCTAAGATGAAGCAGAAGAGGGCCACAATCCACACGACGCAGTCCGTCCACATCTATGTAAGAAAAATAAGGCGGCAACAAAAGGGAGGCGGAGGTTTCCCCTTTTTGGGATAACTTACAATTACTAAATTGGTTTAAGAAGCACCAACTGTCTGGCATTCGCAGAACCCCATCTGTGTGCCTCAACTCAGGGCACATCTGCGTGTGTGCGTGTGTTTCATGGCCCCATCGGTGGCCTTATTGTGGTGCATCGGTGTTGCATCGATAACTGCTAATGCAACCTTAGAAGCAGCAGTACTAGTTGGGAATTGTATTGAGGATTTATAACTAGTATTACCTTTAGTCCTCTCGACTAACTATGTGTGTGCCTGTCTGTGCTTGCAGATAATATGCGGCGTTTTATCTATTGGCCTGTCTCCTCCTCCCAGGCAGGAGAATTTGTTCATACTTACTAGCTGTAATTTCCAGTGGAACATCATCATGCTATGTGGCATGGTAAATTACTACGAAACATCAGCATAAGTTATCAATTTTTAAAAGGTAATTTACTGGGGATATATAGCCTCCGCCATGCCTCCCATCTTTGGCATCTAGGGTATCCATGATTTATAACAATAATACACTAGGAGAAATATGTAATCGGGAAAGGTTAAAAGGTAATAATTTCAGTTATATATCAGATTTTTAGCTAACTGAATGAATGTCACTATTTGGAAAATTTTATAAAAATTAGTTTGCTGAATAAAAACAATTCTGCATTTTTATGCAATTCAGCTAGCTGAATATGAATATTTATGCATTTTGATACAATTCAGCTAGCTAGAAATGAATAATGTAACATTTTTATGCAATTCAGCTAGCTGAATATGAAAATATAAGTATTTTTATACAATTCAGCTAGCTGAATATGAATAATTTTGTATCTTTATGCAATTCAGCTAGCTGAATATGAAAATTTGTGCATTTTTATGCAATTCAGCTAGCTAAATATTAAAAATTTAGCATTTTTATGCAATTCAGCTAGTTGAATATGAATATTTATGCATTTTTATACAATTTAGCTAGCTGAATATGAATAATTTTAAATTTTTATGCAATTCAGCTAGATGAATATGAAAATTTAAGCATTTTTATGCAATTCGGCTAGCTAAATACAAATAATTATTCATCTTTATGCAATTCAGCTAGCTATTTATCAAGCATTTAGCATTCTTATGCAATTCAGCTAGCTAAATATGAAAATATTTGCAATTTTAAGCAATTCAGCTATCTGAATATGACTAATTTTGCATTTTTATGCAATTCAGCTAGCTGAATATAAAAAATTTTGAATTTTTATACAATTCCGCTTGTTGAATATTAATAATTTTGTAATTTTATGCAATTCAGCCAGCTGAATATGACAATTTTTGGGTCTTTATGCAACTCCGCTAGCTGAATATGAATATTTTTACATTTTTATACAATTCGGCTATCTGAATATGATTAATATTGTATTTTTTGTGTAATTCAACTAGTTGAATATGAATAAATTTGGAAATGTATGTAATTCATCATGCTGAATATGAATAATTTTGCATATTTACATAATTTAGCTAACTTAATTTGAATAAATATACATTTTTATTCAATTCAGCCAGCTGAATATGAAATATGTTGCATTTTTCTGCAATTCAGCTAGCTGGATATCAGTAATTTTGCTTTTTTATAGAATTAAGCTACCTTATTTTTTATAAATATCAATTTTTATGCAATTCAGCTAACTGAATATGAAAAATTTTGTCATTGTAAATAATTTTGAGTAATAAAAATTGATATAAAACTATATTCAGCTAGCTGAATTAAGGGTTTCATCAAATTTTTCTAATTTTAAGTAATAAAAATTGTAGGAAAACTATATTCAGCTAGCTGAATTAATGAATTATTAGCTGAATTAAAGTTTAAGTCACACTTGTTAAATTTCAAATAATGAAACTTGATGTAAATCCTTATTCAGCTAACTGAATTAAAGTTCTGTCATATTTTTCAAAGTTTGAGTAATGAAAATTGTTGGAAAACTAAATTCAGCTAGCTGAATTGATTCTTTTGTTAGCTGAATTAAAGTTTTTGTCACATTTGTTAAATTTCGTATAACAAAAATTTATATTAGACTATATTCAGCTAGCTGAATTGCTGATTTTGTGAGCTGAATTAGATTTTTTGTCATGTCTGTTAAACTTCGAGTAGTGAAAATTTATATAAAGCGGTATTTAGCTAGCTGAACTAACGTTTTTGCCATATATTTCAAATGTTGAGTAATGCAAATTGTAGGAAACTATATTCAGCTTGCTGAATTGATGATGTTGCCAGCTGAATTAGATTTTTAGTTACATTTGTTAAATTTTGAATAATGAAAAATGATATAAGACCATATTCAGCTAGCTGAATTGATAATTTTGTCTGCTGAATTCAAGTTTTAGTCACATTTATTAAATTTTGAATAATGAAAATGTATATAAAACAGTATTCAGCTAGCAAAAAAATAAGTTTTCCCAATTTTTATTAACTTTTTTTTATTTTTGTTTTGAATAAAAAATATTTTTTTCGATTAAAACAAATTGCTGAATTTCTTTAAAAATCCCTTTTTATTTCTCTCTGTGTATTAAAGGTATAAATTTACTTCACATACTAACTGTGGGATAGTTATGGAAACATTGTAAGTGGATACCTTAACTCTCTCTCCCTCGCACACTCTTTATGTGTGTGCCCCAGTGTGTGTGTGATTGTGCTAAGGTAATCATTGAGTGAATTAACTTGGCGTTTGGCAAATAAATTCAATAACTGTCAGCTGATATCTATGGGAACGGGAATTTTTTTTTGTATTCTGCAAATTGTTGCATTTTTTAGCAGCAAAAAAAAAATAATAAAAAAATCAGGGCATTATTTTTAAGGAGAAAATAAGAAGGGAAAAATCAAAAGGGAATATTGATATAATTTTAATGGGATTTAATTTATTTTTTAATCCTTATGAGCATTAGGATCCCTTTGGAAGTCAAAATTCGAACTTACTCCTTACTGAGAGAAGAAAATCCATTTATTTTAGTCACCGAAAATATTTATTTAATTTAATTTTCTAAGCCAATTGTCCCCTTTCTAAAGGAAAATACCATTTAATACCATAATCATTATTTTTCATTTTCCAAAATCCTTTTAAGATTTGACAGCAATTGTTGAGTAGAACATTTTTTTTCTATTTTATTTTCTATTCTTGAAATAATGAATTGCATTTGGTTAAGATCATTTATTTAGTTATGGTTTGGAACAGCATTTCAAATTGAATTGGCCAAGCATCACAGAGAAAGAGAGAGATATGAAGAGAGAGGGTGTGTGTGTCTGCTTGACCTGCAGCAAACAATGGTTGCCTGATGTGAAGGACATAAGAACACAATGTGCGCTTGAGTGTGTGTGTGTGCATATTTATGCTTGATCAAGTAAAGTGCGAAAAATCATTTTTCAGCATCAAAACACATCTCTCTCCCTTTGAAACTCTCTCCCCTCCCCGCTATCACTCTCCCACTTTTCCTTTTAATAGTTCCACTCTTAAACAGTTAATGTCCTTCCCTTCATTTCAATTCTCATCGTTGAAGTTGACTATAAAACTAATGATTCTTTGTTTGTTTTTTTTTGTTTGTTCGGAACAAATTGGTTAAAAGGACATTTCATTGTTTGGCTTGGCTTCAGCTTTCATTCTTCCTCGGATTGTTGTTGCAGTGGCATTTTAATGGAAATTTTGTTTTTTTTTCTCCTTTCTAAACGATGATAGAAAATTATATAAATGTTTTTCTTACGTCCACTTTTAACCCCAAAAATTCTGAGATTTTTCTTCTTCGGTAATTAAAATTGATTATTCTTTGTGATATTCTCCTTCTTTTGAAAGAGGGGGGTACAAGGACTTTTGATGTCCTTGCGTTGTGATATGAAATTATTTAAAAAAAGGGGGAAAATTCAAATTTTAATAGAAGTCAAAATAATGACCACTAAAATGCACTGATATTATTCTGATTTCGAAATTACAGAAGTTTCTTCATTTTAATGGAGACATTTGGAGGTCCTTCAGAGTGTCACAGGATAATATAATGCAGGGATAAATTATTCAAACAACATTTTTATTCACAAAAACTTAAATTTTGAAATATATATGTATATATATATACATATATATATATTTTTTTAATTTCAAAGAAATCCGTATCTGTTCCCAGATTATAGAGAATCACTTCTATTTCGAAGGTACTCGAGAGAGAAAAAAATTGTCTCTCTTAATTCACTCCTAATCAAAGCATCTTATAAAGCTACTTCTGATACCAAAATAATGCCTGGAATGGTAGCCCCCTAATTATTAAATTGTTCGGATTTATTACAGTGGTCGACACATTTTGAAACACCGGTGTTATTTCATTGGAAAAATAAAGCCAGAAAGTAACTCGAGGCCAAGGGCATTAGTCGCAAGATATTATAATGATTTATTTTTTAAAATCATTAAATCGGTTTTTAATCCTTGTTCTTGTTGATCCTGAAAAAAAATATCAGCCCATAAAGAAAACAACAAATCCTCTGATGCTTAGCAATAATTTCTATAGAAACAATGCTCAGACCCTAAAGAAGCCTCATGTCCTCGAGGACATTAGTTTCGGTATATTTTTTATGCTGTTTTTACATCCATGTTGATTTTTACATTCCCAGGCAATGGAGGACAGCTGATAAACATAAAGAAAAAAAAAAATCTCTTGGTAACATAAAATAATTTCTCTAGAAACATTTTCCGACCCTATAGAATCCTCACGTCCTTTTGTACATACCTCATTGAGGGAGAATTACATAAATAGACAAATTCTCAGGCTCAAATGAAAACTTTGTTCGCTAAAATAAAAAAATCACAGACTTTGAAGATGATTTTTTTCTATACAAAAATGCTTTCCACAATTTCCGAAAAAAATCCAATCATTTTCACTACAACCGACCTGTCTATTGGCATGAAAGACCTTTGCAAACCACCAGAAATTTTTCAGACTTTGAAGAAAACATTTTCTCTGACACTAATGAATCATTTCTAAAGAAACATCCGCAGACCCTAAATAATCCCTAGGTGAGGCGAGCACATTAGTTTCTGGATATTTTTATACCTTACACAACTGTGTTGTCAGGGTGTTATTGTTTTGTGCAGCTCCAAGAAATATTGGTCCTAGACCCACCTTTAACTATACCGATCGTCACTTCTCAACTAGCTGAGTCGATCCAGACATGTGTGTCCATTATAATTTGTAAATACGATACAGGCCACAGTTATGGACCAATCTTCACGAAATTTTGCATGTAGGATGGGTTCTAGCCAATTAAGACTACTTTTTTGGTAAGGATCGGTTAATATTTGGAAGATAAAATGGACCAAAAACTTTATTTTTGTCGGTTTTTCTGATCGCACCAGAGGCCGCAATTATGGCCTGAATTTCATGGGGAGGGGGATCGGGCCAAAGAATAATGATGCCTACATCGATAAAATCGGTCAATATTTAGCGGGTCAAATGGATACAGACTTTTGTGTGAAAAATTACAAAATTTGGATTATATGGCGTATACATTTACTCCTGAAGGACATAGACCCGAGAAGTTGATAATATATCCCAGAGGAGCGGTACTCGGATGTGCGACATACACTTAAATATTTACAGGTGCTTACATATTCATATATTACTTAGTAACCCATTACCGCACTAGAGGGCGAAAATATAGCTCTGATCGCTTTGAAATTTTCCATGAGGATCCAGGTATGGTCGAAGACAACGCCTATAATTTTCGGTGATGATCAGATAATAATACTGGGATGAAGTGGGCCGAAAACTTTTTTTCGAGTCGATCTGTAGGCCACAATTGAAAGCCGAACATCACAACACAACCCACGATAAAGAGAATCTGGACAAGTAATTAGAAGAGCTTTACTGATTATTAGTAATAGTTGTTGACCTCTAGTCGGTCAAGAGGGTCCAAATATCGCGTAATATTACCCAAGTTCAGAATGTAGTGCCACAGAAAGTTAGATTTTCGTGGAAGTTGTATCGGTCCCGTACGAAATAAAAATGTTCTGGAATATTTTTCCCTAAAAAAAATTCGAGGGCCTAAACTGTTTTCCATTTAAGAATATATTTTTCAAAATGTTCGGGTTATGATACTCCATAAAGTATTTTTTGTCAAATATTGGTAGTTCCCATAAATCTAGAGTATATAGCCGGTACTTTTTCAATATTTTAATGCTATGCTTCGCTTTTCTTGAAACTCTATGCCCTGCAATTTTGCCTGAATTTTATTTTAACACTTCAATCACCAATTAATTATTTGAATACTGATCTGAGAATAAAAAATCTGCGCATTCAAAATTCAAGCAGTGATGTTCACACACAGCCAATTTAGCATAGATGACATTTTGTCACGCCAGTGATGCTCATAGGCGATAGATGTCATGGTTATTGATTGAAGTGCCTGCTGATGCTGTTTATTTTTCAATTATGAATTTGCATGAGAGGAACCACACATCACCCAACCTCCTCGCCTCTCCCACTTTTCTCTCCAGCCTTTCTCTGGCGTGGAATTTTTCACGTGACATACATTTAAACGGTAAATTAATTTAATGTGTGATGCGTAGCAGCAGCAGCAACATCGTGGCAATGGTATGGAAATATTTTCATTGGAGAATATTTGCAACTATTGATGTGCATACATACGTGCATATGTAAGTATGTATGTGTATAAATGCGTAAGTATGTATGTACCCTGTTCCTTAACTACATGTCTATGCAAATTGATAATATCAACAATTTAGCAAAGTAATGGAGAGAGGGAAAAAAATCAACAACAACAACCACCATCACCAAAGCCTCCATGCGGCACGAAGTCGGGGGGGAGACAGAGGTCCAATACTTTTAACAAACAATTGAAATTTACAACAATTTTGCGGCGGTCGTTTGTCGTTCGCATTGATGCAATAAAAACAATTAACGCTGTGAATGTGTCCGTCCATCCATTCATTCGTACGACGACAGAACAAAATATTCCGCATTCCAATGTTTTGGTGTGATGAAAAGGCAACAACAACGACAACAATGACAACATTCTTTTACTTGCACTTAAGAAGAGAAGAAGAAATCGCGCTTAGTCAGCACACAAGAAAAAAATGACGGTTGAAAATTGTCATTAATGACATGGTAAAGGCGCTGGGTGAAGAGATACCAATCGGACAGGCAGATAGACAGACATACAGACGGATCGACAGCTTTTCAGGCGGCTCAACACTCAACCATTTGATTTCGACACGAATCGCCGTTTTATTTATTTAGCATGCATATTGGGCAAGACAATAGCTCATTAACGAAATCATTAAAAAGTAATTATCTTTCCCCAATCCCAGGCTAGCTGCAAGGGTGGGGAAGGGGGGAGGAGGATAGTCTTACATCATACGAAGTGTGAGCGGCTCTATCAACCGCCAAAGCAAAATCGCAATATGTGTAGGTATTTTGTGAGGCGTTAGATTTTTTTTTTTTTTTTTTGCTATTACAAGATTGAAATGTCCGGCCAGGCCTCTTGTGATATACCTCAACTAAGTTCTGATGGAGTAATAAATTTGCTTCGTGCAAGGTGTATTAATTTTGTATTTGAAAAAAATTGTGGTCGTAATTAAATTTTAAAATAATTAACATAGGCTGTAGAAGGCGCCAGCTATTAAGCGATTGTGATAATAGAACAAAATATTTTAAACAATCGATAAGGTTCGACCTAAGCCATGTGGGCATCTTAAAAAAAAATTTTTTCAAAAAAGTCTACGCCTTGTGGGCTTCTTGAAAAAAAATTATTCAAAAAAACCCACTTCGCAACGTTTAGAAACACTGTATCTTCAGTTGAAAAATTCGCAAAGGACCTCGAAAATACCTATAAAATGAGAGGCTATTGCCAAAAATCTACCGATATATATATATATATAAGTTTAGGGTAGGAAGATTTACCACCTAAATGGAACCACAAAATATACAAATTTTTAGATACATAGGTGTAAGTACCATAAGTAAAATACCTGGGACAGATAACAATTGCTGAGGTTATGAGGATGGATTTTCAACCGAAAAACAAATTTTCTCAGACCCCAAGGATGACTTTTTTCTATAAAACAAACCTCTGATCCATGGAAAGGCCTAAAGGAAAACTGTATACCATACATATGAAATCCTTCGGTCTTAAAAACTATTCCTCAGACATTTAAAGGGGAATCGATTTGTATACCCTACACAACTATGTTGTCAGGGTATTATAGCTTTGTGCAGCCCCAAATGTTTGTAACGCCGCGAAATATTGGTCCTAGACCCACCTTTAAGTATACCGATCGTCATATCTCGACTAGCTGAGTCGATTTAGACATGTGTGTCCGTCCGTCCGTCTGTCCATTATAATTTGTAAACACGATACAGGCCACAGTTTTGGACCAATCTTCACGAAATTTTGCATGTAGGATGGGTTCTGGCCAATGAAGACCCCTATTGTTTTTGGAAAAGATCGGTTAATATTTAGGGGATGAAATGGACCAAATACTAAATTTTTGTCGGTTTTTCTGGTCGCTCCAGAGGCCGCAATTATGGCCCAAACACCGCGAATTTTTGCATGGAGAAGTGGATCGGGCCAGAGAATTAGCATGCATGTTTTGATAAAGATCGGCCAATATTTAGCGGGTCAAATGGACCATGACTTTTGTGTGAAAATGACAAAATTTGTATTCTATGGCATATATATTTACTCCTGGAGGATGTAGACCCCAGGAGTTAATAGCATATCCAAGAGGAGTGGTTGGCCTTTAAATTGATACCAAGTATAGTGATGTGTCTACTCAGATGTGGGAGTTACAGTCAAATATTTACAGGTGCTTACGTATTCAGATATTATTTAGTAACCCATTACCACATTAGAGGGAGAAATATCGCGCTGATGGCTTTGAAATTTTTCATGAAGTTCCAGTTATGGTCAAGAACAACGCCTACAATTTTCGGTGATGATCAGATTAAAATTTTGGGATGAAATGGACCGAAAACATAATTTTGTGTGTGTTTTCGAGTAGAGTATAATCCGAAAATCACAACACAACCCACCGTGAAGGTAATCTGGACAAGTAGTTAGAAGGACTGTACTGAATATTCGAAAAAAGTAAGGAAGAGGTGTTGTTAACCTCTAATCGGACAAGAGGGGGCAAATATCACGAAATATTACTCAGACTCGGAATAAACATCCTCAGAAAGTTAGAGTTCGTGGTAGTTGTGTAGGGTATCGCATGGTCGGCCCCGTCCGACTATACTGCTCCGCTCACTGGTTTAAAAAATATTTTTTAAGGCCCACAATAAGGCGGTATATAAGGCTTCAATAAGGCGTAGATTTTTAAAATAAAGTTTTTTTTCAAGAGGCCCACAAGGCGTACAGTTTTAATATAAATTTTTTCAAGAAGCCCGCAAGGCGTAGATTTTTGAAATAATTTTTTTCAAGAGGCCCACTAGGCGTATGTATACCCTTCACCACACTGTGATACAGGGTATTATGTCTTTGTAACCGGCAAAAATAATCGAGACAGACCCATGGTTCCTTTAGAGAATATGCATAGAATCAAATTCTGAGTCGATTTACGCATGTCCGTCCGACCGTCCGTCTGCCCATGTTAAATTGTAAACAAAGTACAGGTCGCATTTATGATACGAATTGGATAAAATTTGGCACAGCTCATTTGTTTGGCCCAAGGACGTACCCTATTGAAATTGGGAAAAATCGGTTCAGATTTAGATATAGCTCCCATATATATTTTCGTCCGATTTTATGTAAATGGTGCACCAAAGTCCCCATATATCTATCGATTTGCAAGAAATTTGGCATAGCGTAATGAATTAGGTATAGAATGATGTGTGCTAAGTTTCGTGAAAATCGGTTCAGATTTAGATATAGCTCCCATATACAGTTTCCTCCGATTTAATGTATATGGTCAACCAAAGTCCCTATATATCTCTCGATTTGCACGAAATTTGGCAAAGCGTAATGAATTAGGTATAGAATGATGTGTGTTAAGTTTCGTGAAAATCGGTTCAGATTTAGATATGGCTCCCATATATATTTTCGTCCGATTTAAGGTAAATGGTGCACCAAAGTCCCTATATATGTTTCGATTTGTACGAAATTTGGCAAAGCGTAATGAATTAAGTCAAGAATGATGTGTGATAAGTTTCGCGAAAATCGGTCCATATTTAGATATAGCTCCCATGTATATTTTCGTCCGATTTTAGGTAAATGGTGCACCAAAGTCCCTGCAAACCGTTTGAATTGCACGAATTTTGGCGTAGCGTACTGAATTATGTCTAGAATGACGTGTGATAAGTTTCGGGAAAATCGATTCAGATTTCGATTGAGACTTGAATGACATTATTGCTTTTTGTTGAAATTGGTGCAGATGTAGCCATAGCTTCCATATGCATTTCGAACGGGAGTCTAATTGAGTACGCAGATGACTCTAAATCTGCCCAAATACAATTTAATTTAGCATAGGTTGCAGAAAGACATGATAATGTTCCTTCGAGGGAACATTGACATGCAATTGTAAGGATATGTAACATATACCCAAAGTGGTAAGGGTATCATATAGTCGTCCGACTTTACTACTTTCCTTCAAAGATTTTTATAAATATTTTTTCAAGAATTAAGTATTTGTTTTTTTTTTTTTAAAGAAGTCCTCAAGTCGCATATTTTTTAAATAATTTTTCTAATAAGCCCAAGACTCAGATTTTTTAAATATATTTCAAATAACCCACAAGGGGTAGATTTCTTAAATAATCGTTTTCAATAGACCCGCAAGGCGTAGATTTTTTAAATATATATTTTTTCATAAGACGTAGATTTTTTTAAATAACTTTTTGAAGGCATCCATAAGGAATAACCAAATCCACGACAGTAGGAGATTTATTGGCATTAGGTTCAAATCCCATTAAAATAACTTTGCTATCGATCACTGGGTGGCGCTTACAAGTAGCCACTGAGGGTTGGGGTCTCTGCTACAAACATGAATATTTTGTAAAATTTCTCGTCATACTTGTTGTGCATACTTTTAGGCAATGATTTTGTAGACACAGATTTTTAAAGTAATTGTTTTTTGAAGCCCAAAAGGCGTAGATTTTTTAATAACATTTTTCATGAAGCCCCTAAGAAGTAGATTTTAAATAGTTTTTTTCCATGTTAACATCCCATACCACTCATTTCTCCTAGACTTGACTATCAGGATACTCTGTAGCTGGTATTCAATTTCGCCAATTTCCTTTGTAGCTTTCCTTGTTTTTTGACATTTGATTTTTGTCACTGGCTTTCGGTGCACTTTTTTCCTCTTGTTTTGAATGACAATTTTTTTGTTTTCTTTTTTTTTTTGTATCCATCTCTCAGTACCACCAACCGTGTTTTTCCTTTTAAACTATAACTCGCTGTCACTTGTATTGACTTTTGTCAGCGATTATCGTGAATATGGAAATTCATGTTTTTTCATTGTATGATGAAGGTAGATCGCTTGTGTGTGTGGCATAGTTTTCCATTGCGGCTAGTTTGCCGCATGTGGCGGAAAGGCCAATTTCATGCTAAACGTAAGTTCGGCGTTTTTTTTTTACTTTCCCAGCAGTTGACATGGAGGAAAAATGACAAGGAAACCACCGTTAGTTCATAAGTCGGGCAGTTAGTTTGTCATGAAAGATGAAAGGTAGCAAAAGAAGTCCAAGAAGAAGAAGAAAACGGCGAAGCAGAAATCAGAGATACGGAGAGAAGTCGTGGAAATGTTACCGGCGAAAATGTCATCGTCATTCATACATTCACTTTATGGTCGCGGTAAGTGATGTGACCAACTGGCTAACTGGCATTGTGGCCAGCAGTTTAGCTAGCTGGCTGGTTGACTAAATGGCGGGATGGCTGTCGGATCGGCTTGTGCGTTGTTGGCCCTTTCTAAAGCTGCCGCAATTTGTTTTCCTCCTCTTATTCTTCGTGTTCGCTATTAACAATTTATGTTGCTGGCTCTATTGTTTGGCCCGGGTTTAAGTGGTACTCCATGCCATCCCACCAAAACCATTGTTAACATGACATGGCCTGAGGAGCCGTGGAGCTGCATAGGAAGGCAACAGAAAAGAAAGGCTAGAAATTGAGGCGCCTCGTTTTCAATTCAACTGCCATAATTTGATATGTTTTTCTTATTCATATTTTTTTGTTTGCGATTTTTTGACGCAATGTTAGCCAGTTATTGTGACAATGCTTGTCACCATTGTGTTCGAGGAAGCTGCTGCTAAAGCTATTGACTTGGATGGCTGGCTGGCTGCCTGACATTCAGTAATATTAGAAATGTTTGACAATGCGGTTTATTGTAGTGATTGACAGTGATTGCGATTTGCTAAAAGTGCCGCAAATAAATGGGGATGATGTTGATGTTCGAGGGCTTCGTAGTAGGAAAACAATTTGAAGGATAAACAAATTTTAAAGTTAAAAAAATGTATGGAAAAAATTATTTAAAAAAGGCTTGAAAAACACTATTTAAAAAATCAAGGCCCCTAATGAGGCGAATATATTCCACGGAGGCCTTCAGGTCGTCTATAGACTCCACAGCAGCTCGTCTATAGAAGTAGATTTTACTGAAACCTTCAGTATATAGAAATAGACTCTACTGAGTTTCGTCTAAAAAAATGGCTTCAATGTGGCTTTCAGCTCGTCTATAGGCTCCGCTGAGGTCTTCAGCTCTTCTAAAGACTCCTCCGAACACCTTCAAATCAGCTAAGCCCTTCAGCACGAGGCTTTTAAAGCATAGATTTTTTAATGAACACTTTCTATGACAATGCTGAGGAGTGCAGTCATTTTAGGACTTTTTCTAAGGCGTAGATGAATTTCTCGAAGACCAGGACGTGGATTTTCAAAGATTTCATAGACATTTCAGCTCTTTTTTTATAGGTTTACTACCTTCTCAACGTCTCTATATAGACTCCCAGGCCTATCAGCTACGCTATGTCGACAACAGCTGGCTCGTATGAACTTTCAGATCGTCCACTAGCCCCTTAGTTCGTCAAATACCTCCCAACGTCTCTATATAGACTCCCTGGCCTATCAGGTACGCTATGTCGACAACAGCTGGCTCGTATGAACTTTCAGATCATCTAATAGCCTCTTAGTTCGTCAATTTAAAATCACTGTTCACTCAGCTCTTCTATGTAGGCTCCCTAAACCGTCACCTTTTATATAAATATTTATTGGTCCTCAATAAGCCTTCAGGCATGACGTTTTTAAGGAATTTTTTCTAAGGCCAAGACGAGAAAGAATTATCCCAATATTCGGAAGACAATGATGAAAATTTAAGAAGTATTTTTTTAAAGAATTATTTTTGAGGCTATGCAGAGCCCTTTTTGGCGTTGATAACCTAATGATTTTCAATGACTGTGCAGAACCCTTAAGGCGTGGAGTTCTTCGAAAGTTATGCTGAGCCTCCTAAGGGCCTCATTCGCGGTTTTAACGCGATGTTTCTGTACTCTTTAGACCCGGATTTTAAGGAAGTTTGCTGAGCCCTTTATGTGCAGATTTTTGTGAAGCTTCTAAGGCCTGAATTTAAAGAATTTTTCGAGGCCCTATGTCGTTCGATTTTAACGATTTTCTCTGAAGCTGTAAGGCGTCGATTTTTAAGCTTCCAAGGCAGGGGTTTTTAAGGAATTTGTGTGATGCTATTCTAAGCTTCTAAGACCAGGATTTTTAAGACATCATTGTGAAGATAGGCTGAGGGTCTAAGTCTAGTTTTTTAAAGAGGGTCTTATTTTTAAGTATTTGTTAAGGCAATGCTGAGTATCTAAGGGGTGGATTTGTTAGGGTTTTTTAGGTTTTTTAGGTTGTGGATTTTTAGGGTTTTTTGAGAGGCTATGCTGACTCTCTAAGCCGTTGATTTTTAAGGCTTTTTGCTAAGACAATGCTGAGACTCTAAATCAAGATTTTTAAGGAATTTTCTGAGGCTCTAAAGCATCGGTTTTTATAGATTTTATGTGAAGCTATGCTGAGCTTTTACGGCGTGGATTTTAAGAATTTTTTTAAGGCTTTGTTATGCCTTTAAGGCGTGATTTTTATAATTATTTTTTCTGAGTCTATGTTGAGGTCCTAGGGCGTAGTTTTTTTAAGAAATTTGTCTAGGCGTGAATTTTTCTACGGTTATGCCCGTAATGCGTAGATTTTTAAGATTTTATCTAAGGATATGCAGAGCCCTTAAGGCGTGATTATTTAAGAATTTTTCTATGGCTATGAAAGAAAAATGGGTTAATCCAAAAACTTATTTAAAAAATGAATGCCTTATGGGTCCCCTGAGTGAAAAAATTATTTAAAAAATCTAGGCCACGTGGGCTTCATGAAAAAAATATTTAAAAAATCTACGCCTTATCGGCTTCTAGGAAAAATGGACTCCTGAAAAAAATATTTCAAAAATCAAGGCGCGTTATGGGCGCCTTGAAATTAGTTTTTCAAAAATCTACGATTTTTTTAAAGGTAGGCCCATAAAAAGCCTTAAAAAATTATTTTTTTCTTAGCCTACCAAAAAATATTTTCTTAATGCAAAAAAAGAAGACTGAAGGGAAAGGAGTTCCCCCTCCCGATTGTAATTTTTTGACAGTAAATCTTAATTTGCTATGTCATTCTGTTTTGACAAATTGTGACATTAATTGCCCAAAAGGCTCACATATTTTTGGTGTTGTCTTTTAGTAATTATCGTAAAAACGACTCAAGACTACGACAAATTACAGCTGTAGTCATCATCAAAAAAAAAAAAAAAAAAAAAAACAAAAACAAAAATATTTTGAAATCATAAAATTCTGCCTTTGTTCTTCCTTAAGTGACTGTCATGATTCGTTTTGTTTCTTTAAATACTTTAATGAATTTTTATTACTTTAAATATTACATTTTAATAAATGTAGGCATTTAAAAATTCTTTAAAACAATCCACGCCTATTGGCCTTATGGTCCTCTATAAAAATTCGTTTAAAAAATCCACGCCTATTGGCCTTATGGTCTTCTATAAAAATTCTTTAAAAAATCCACGCCTATTGGCCTTATGGTCCTCTATAAAAATTCGTTTAAAAATCCACGCCAATTGGCCTTATGGCCCTCTATAAAAATTCGTTTAAAAAATCCACGCCTATTGGCCTTATGGTCCTCTATCAAAAATTCTTTACAAAATTCACGCCTATTGGCCTTATGGTCTTCCATAAAAATTCTTTAAAAAATCCACGCCTAAGGCTCTTGTTGTCCTCTATTAAAATTCTTTAAAAAATCCACGCCTAAGGCTCTTGTGGCCCTCTATAAAAATTCTTTAAAAAATCCACGCCTAAGTCTCTTGTGCTCCTTAATAAAAATTCTTTAAAAAAATCCAATTGTAGACCTCCAATAACCCTTAAGAAAAATTCGAAAAAAGACTCCCCTCTCAGAGCTCGTTTGGTCCTCTATAAAAAATTCTTATCTCTGCCTATCAATTCCATTCATTCATCAAAGTCCAATCCGATTACCTATTAACCGCTTTTTGCATCGGCATGTAATTGGCATTCCACCATCTCTCAACTGGGGGTTGCCTCAATTGATGCTGAGGAGAATGCAGCAAAAAAAAACCTATTCAAGATTTGTATCTTTTTTTTGCCGAACTGCTTAAGAAAATATTTTCTTTTTTGTTGTTGTTGTATTTTTTGTTTGAAATTGTAATCATTGCAAATGTCATAAATTGTTAACCATCTGTCATCTACAAAAGCCAAATGGCCGGTGTGCTCCAGATTGGCATGTGTGTGTGTATGTGTGTCTGCATGTATGCACATTTGTAGGATATGAGCTATTTGCCATTCATCGAATGTGAGCGAGCAGCGGATCTTTTTTGGTGGCGTTTTACAAGTTCGAAAATTTTCATTGCAAATTTATGTTCGCCGATTTTTGTTGTTGTTGGCTTTTTTGTTGTTTCTCATTGTGAAATGGTGTCATCAATTATTTATTTACACTACACTGGCTGGCTGGCTGACTGACTGGCCGATACCATACTGACAAACAACCATCCAGCCAACAACCACAATGTCCGCACATTGTATAAATTTACATTTAATTTTTTTCTCCACATTCGAACCTATTTTTTTTTAATGGTGGAACATGGCAGCATGCCGCCAAATGCTTCCATAATTGTCATTGCTAAATGATTGTGCCGTAGAGATTCTCGATAACAATTTGTGTCAGCTGCTTGTTGTTGTGGCACAACAAAAAAACTAGTCTTCAGTAAAAAACTGAAACCAGCAGAAACTCGACACCATGATTTCATTTTAATTTCATGGAAATCAAAGATTGTCAATCAATGTAAATGTATCGCGGAATGCCTGATGCGGTGTTGATCATCGTCAACAAGGCTTTGAAACTTTACTTGGAGGAAATTTTTCTAATCTCAATCTCTTTTAAATTAATTGATAAATTGCTATGGGGTTTTATTTAATGAAGATGAGGTAATAAATCAATTTGAAAACATTGATGATTATAAAAAAGTAATAGGATGAGAAAACAATTATTTAAAATATCTAGGCCTTATGGGGATCTTGAAAAAAAAAAATATTTAAAACATCTAGGCCTTATGGGAATCTTAAAAAAAAAATAAAAAATCTACGTCTTGTGAGCATCCAAAAAAAAAAAGATTTAAAAAAAATACAAATTGTCGCCTAAGACCATAACAAATCGGCCAATGGGTCCTCTATAAAAACTTTTTTAAAATATCCCTTATTACGTTCTCATGGTCCTTTCCAAAAAATTATTTTAAATATCCTCTCCTAAGGCTCTTGTGGTAAAAACTCTTTAAAATATCTTCTCCTAAAGCTATTGTGGTATTCTATAAAAATTCTTTAAAATATCCTCTCCTAAGGTTCCCATGGTCTCTCCAAAAATTCTTTAAAATATCCTCTCCTAGGGCTATTGTGGTATTCTATAAAAATTCTTTAAAATATCCTCTCCTAAGGCTCTTGTGGTCTTCTATAAAAATTCTTTAAAATATCCTCCCCTAAGGTTCCCATGGTCTCTCCAAAAAATTTTTTTAAAATATCCTCTCCGAAGTTTCCCACGGTCTCTCCAAAATAATTCTTTATAATATCCTCTCCGAAGTTTCCCACGGTCTCTCCAAAATAATTCTTTATAATATCCTCTCCGAAGTTTCCCACGGTCTCTCCATAATTCTTTATAATATCCTCTCCTAAGGTTCCCATGGTCTCTCCAAAATAATTCTTTAAAATATCCTCTCCTAAGGTTCCCATGGTCTCTCCAAAAAATTCTTTAAAAGATCCTCTACTAAGGCTCTTGTGGTCCTCAATAAAAATTCTTTAAAAAATCCACGCCTATTGGCCTTATGGTCCTCTATAAAAATTCTTTAAAAAATCCACGCCTATAGGCCTTATGGTCCTCTATAAAAATTCTTTGAAAAATCCACGCCTATTGGCCTTACGATCCTCTATAAAAATTCTTTGAAAAATCCCCGCCTATTGGCCTTATGGTCCTCTATAAAAGTTGTTTGAAAAATCCACGCCTATTAGCCTTATGCTCCTCTATAAAAAATTCTTTAAAAAATACACGCCTATTGGCCTTATGTTCCTCTATAAAAATGCTTTGAAAAATCCTCGCCTATTGGCCTCATGGTCCTCTATAAAAATTCTTTGAAAAATCCACGCCTATTGGCCTTATAGTCTTCTATAAAAATTCTTTAAAAAATCCACGCATATTGGCCTTATGGTCCTCTATAAAAATTATTTAAAAAATCCACGTCTATTGGCCTTATGGTCCTCTATAAAAATTCTTTAAAAAATCTACGCCTATTGACCTTATGGTCCTCTATAAAAATTCTTTAAAAAATCCACTCCTTGTGAATATATCCCGAAAAAAATGATTTAAAAAATATACACCTTGTGAGCATCCCATGATCCCCACAAGGCACCTTATGGGCTTCATGAAAAAAAAATGTTTTAAGAATCTACGTCTAAAAGTTATTGCCTAAAAGTATGCACAAAAATATGACAAGAAATGTTACCAAATGTTAATGTTTGTAGCATAGACACGAACCCACAGTGGAAAATTGTAGGCGCCACCTTATGATCGATAGCAAAGGTATTTTAATGGGATTTGAACCTAATGCCAAAAAATCTCCTACTGTCGTGGAATTGGTTAATCTACGCACTATGGGCTTCATGAAGAAAAAATATTTAAAAAATCTAAGATTTATGAGTCACTACTACAAAAATTTCTTTTTTAAAAATTTACGCCTAATGGGCTTTATGAAATTAATTATTTAAATAATCTACGCCTAATGGGCTTCATGAAATTAATTATTTAAATCATCTACGCCTTATGGGCTACTCCAAACAAATTATTTAAAAAATCTACGCCGTATGGGCATCATACACCTTATGGTCGTCGTGAAAAAAATTATTTAAAAAAAACTACGCCTTGTAAGCATCCGAAAAAAATATTTTAAAAATCTACGTATAA
This sequence comes from Musca vetustissima, assembly GCF_032173495.1. Lineage (NCBI taxonomy): Eukaryota > Metazoa > Arthropoda > Insecta > Diptera > Muscidae > Musca > Musca vetustissima. Next base: position 106,838 of record NW_026874844.1, read on the forward strand.
AAATTATTGCCTAAAAGTATGCACAAAAAATATGACAATCAAACAGTGGCGAATTATAGGCGCCACCCTGTGATCGATAGCAAAGGTATTTTAATTGGATTTGAATCGAATGCCGACGAATCTCCTACTGTCGTAGATTCGGTTAATCTACGCCTTATTGGCTAGTTGAAAAAAATATTTAAAAAATCTACACCTTATGGGCTTCAGGAAAGAATTATTTAAAAAATCTACGCCTTATGGGTTACTTGAAAAATTATTTTAAAAATCTACGTGACGAGAAATGTTACAAAATGTTCATGTTTGTAGCATAGACACGAACCCTCCGTGGCGACTTAAAGCGCCACCCTGTGATCGATAGCAAAGGCATTTTAATGGGATTCGAATCTAATGCCAATAAATCTCCTACTGTCGTAGATTCGGTTACTCCTTATGGATGCCTTCAAAAAAATTATTTATAAAATTCTACGCCTCTGAGGTTGCTAGAAAATATTTTGTTTATTTTTTTATTTTTGTTTTCATTTCTTTTGACTTCCACGAAAGTCTCATATTTATTAAATTCTATCAAATTCGAGACAAACATTCGAATAAGCTGTCCAATTTCAATACAACATTGACACAAGATCATATTTCCAGTTTTTTTTTTTTTTTTTTTTGTATTTTCTGATAAATTTCAAGCTCCCAGACTAAAAGCTCGCGAGAAAAAAACACGCTGCATACGGTTTAATGTAAATAAAACGCTTACAACTGTTTGCCATATTTTTCCTAGACATTTTATTTAACGGCTGAGGCTGCCACTACTGCAGCAGCTTCGTGATATTGAGATGGTCATGACGACCATGCTGAACTGACCACCACTCAATGGTGCTAGTTTTTTTAGTTATTCCTTGACACTGCGCTGTCGTGTATTTTTTCGAGAAATTGAATACAAATCGAAAATTTAATACAGCTGGTTGGATGTTTGGTTGGTCCGTTGGTATGATGGCTTGGTTGGCTGTTTGTCTGTGACCGGATGAATGTCTGAATGTTAGTTAGTCGTGGTGAATAGAGGAGGAAAAAAATGTAAATATACAAAAAAATTGAAAATGTCACTGTTCAATGTTTGTTAATGAAATTGATATGTTATGGTCAGGGTTAGACGGCTGGTTGGCTGGCTGGCTTGGATGATGTGGACTTCGTGGTTAGGTGGTTGGCTGGTCGGCTGAATGGATAGCTGTTAGATTGTTTGGTTAATCCACAATCAAACAAAAACCCAACCGGCAACTATTTACCCAGAGAAAAGCAATGGCTTTTTGCAATGACATTTATGACAGCTAGCGGATATTAAAAATAATGGATAGGACATGAGAATATAACAGAGCAGGAAAATGGATATTTGTTGAAAAAATTTTCAAGTTCCCTCCATTCTAAGTATATCTCCTAAATAAATATGCAAATTTTGGTATTGTCTTAAAAAATTAGCGATAATTTTTTCCTAGCCTCCTGGGTAGAAAACAAGAATTTTCCTGCCATAGATTTTAATCAAATAAGTCATTAAATATTTTTTTCGTGTTGTTTTTTTGTCAAATATTTATTTTTTTCATTTCATATTGTCCTTGTAATAAATTTAATTTTTTTCTTCTCGATGTCCATAAATTTCCTTTTTCTGCCTCAACTCCCACAAGACATTGCCTTGTCAAAATCTTTTATTTTGGCTTATGACAAATGAGCTTTGTGTAACGTCTGTTCGTCCGTTTGTTTGTTGTTTGCTTTATGGCACCGCACCACCACCACCACAGCTAGAACAACAAAAAGGTAGGCAAAAAAGTGAACGTTTTTCCACCTGCCAATAAATCACAGCGAAGCAAAAAACCACAAAGTTTTCTATTTGCAGAACCAAAAAAAAAAAAAAAACACAGACCATACAAATACAAATTTGTAATGCTATGCAGATGTAGGTGGGAGTTTTGGGGGAGGAGGAGATACAAGAAGCCAAATATTTTTTGTTGAAAATCAAAAATTAGGTTCGGTGAATCGTGTTTGTTGTATGGTGAGGTACAGGCAATTAATCAAAGGCGTCAGTTTTGTTTATATTTTTAAATATTTTTTTCATAAAGCCAAGAAGGCGTAGATTTTTTAAATAATTTTTTTACGAAGCTCATAAGGCGTAGATTTTTTTAATATTTTTTTCTAGAAACCCATAAGGCGTAGATTCACCGAATCCACGACAGTAGGAGATTTATGGGCATTCGATTCAAATTCAATAAAAATACCTTTGCTATTGATCAATGGGTGGCGCTTACAAGTCGCCACTGATGGTTCGTGTCTATGCTACAAACATGAACATTTTGTAACATTTCTCGTCATCTTTTTTTGTGCATACTTTTAGGCAATAATTTTTAAGACGTAGATTTTTTAAATATTTTTTTAGATGCCCACGAATGCCTGAAATTTATCAGAAAATGAAATATGATCTTGTGTCAATGTTGTATTGAAATTGGACAGCTTATACGAATGTCTGTCTCGAATTTGATAGAATTTAATAAAAAACTTCTGGAATCAAACAGAAATGAAAAAAACAAAATATTTCCTAGCAACCTCAGGGATGTAGGATTTTTAAATAATTTTTCAAAGAGCCCATAAAGAGTTGATTTTTTAAATAATTGTTTCAGGAAGTCCATAAGGCGTACATTAACCGAATTCACAACAGTAGGAGATTTATTGGCATTCTGTTCAAATCCCATTAAAATACCTTTGCTATCGATCACAAGGTGGCGCCCACAATTCCCACGTGGTTCGTGTCTATGCTACAAACATGAACGTTTTTTGTGCATACTTTTAGGCGATCATTTTTTTACAGGTACAGGGTATTATGACTTTGTGCATATGTTTGTAACAGGCAAAAGGAAACGAGATAGGCACATAGTTCCTTTTGAGAATATGCATTGAATCACTTTCTGAGTGGATTTATGCATGTCCGTCCATCTGTCTGTCCATGTTAAATTGTAAACAAAGTACAGGTCGCATTTTTGATTCGAATTGGATGAAATTTGGCTCAAGTCACTTCTTTGGCCCAAGGACAAAACCTATAGAAATTGGGAAAAATCGGTTCAGATTTAGATATAGCTCCCATATATAGTTTCGCCCGATTTTAGGTAAGTGGTACACTAAAAGTCCCAAAATAGCTTTCTATTTGCACGAAATTTGGCACAACGTACTGAATTAAGCCTGAAATGATGTGTGCGAAGTTTCGTGAAAATCGGTTCAGATTTAGATATAGCTTCCATATATATTTTCGTTCGATTTAAGGTAAATGGTGCACTAAATTCTCTGAAAATCATTCGATTTGCACGAAATTTGTTATAGCGTACTGAATTAAGGCTGGAATGACGTGTGCTAAGTTTTGTGAAAATCGGTTCAGATTTAGATATAGCTCCCATATATATTTTCGTCCAATGTAATGAAAATGGTGCACCAAAGTCTCTTAATATCTTTCGATTTGCAGGAAATTTGGTATAGGGAACTTAATTAGGTCCAGAATGATGTGTGTTAAGTTTCGTGAAAATCGGGTCAGATTTAGATATAGCTCCCATATATAGTTTCGTCCGATTTAAGGTAAATGGTGCCCCAAAGTCCCTAAATATCTTTCGATTTGCACGAAATTTGGCACAGCGTACTGATTTAGGTCCAGAATGATGTGTACTAAGTTTCGTGAAAATCGGTTCGGATTTAGATACAACTCCCGTATTTATTTTCGTCCGATTTAAGGTAAATGGGGCACCAAAGTCCGTATATGTCTTTCGATTTACACGAAATTTGGCATAGAGTACTGAATTAGGTCGAGAATGATGTGCGCTAAGTTTCTTGAAAATCGGTTCGGATTAAGATATAGCTCCCATATATAATTTCGTCCGATTTTATGAAAATTGTGCACCAAAGCCCCTATATAACTTTCCATTTGATTTTCCATTTAGATTTTCTAAATAATTTTTGTTTTATGAAGCCCATAAGTAAACGCTCTTTAAATTTTTTTATGTGTCTCCACATCGGGGATATTTGAAACCTGTGTTTCAAATTATGTCGCCTTACTCATGACATAAATAAATAATTTTTGTTTATTCAGAACTTTAGTTTGAAATTTTAAACCAGAAATAAAAAAAAAATTACAGTAAATAAAAATATGATTTTTGGTGAGCGAGAGCGGTGCCCTTGTCCTGACCGCTTCTCATTGCAAATAAAAACCATCTGTTTACGACCACTCAATTTTCATAAACAACTTCTTCAAGTGTTCCGAACATAAATCCCGGCTAGACATAATTTGTCATCGGAATTTTTTTGCAGAACATAAAAAAGCAAGATCCTTAAATCAAAATAAATAAATTTATTTTTATTTGTTGTGCAAATAAATTTATTTATTTCGCAAAACAAAAAATAAAGTAAAAGCTGCAGACACAACACACACCTCAAGGTTACACCATTGTAATGTCCAGTTTCTTTAACATAAATTATGACACTCGGCTTCTAGGCCAAGTCTAGCGTTGATGGTCAACATCAACCACACCCACGCCACATATAGGAGTAGTACTTGTACAAATGTATGTGCTTCGGTCTGTTTTATGTCTATCTCCCCCACCAACAGACATGCCTTAACATGTCACTTGTTATGCAAAATTTACGCAAAATTGTCAAACGCAAATGACAGAAGTCATCGCCGGCCCCAATGACACATGCTTTCAACTGTTGACAGTTGAGATTGCAGGGCACAAAAAACCATTGACATTTTATGATAGCAATTTTTTTGTGTACTCCCTCGATTTTTTCGCCTTGCTTGGAGGCAGTTTTTTGATGACTTTTATCAGACGGGCAGCCAGCCAGACCGCCATCCAGCCTGCAAGTCAGCTACCGAGGGAATTCGGTATATGTCAAATAAAATAAAATGTATTTAATTGTTTATGTTTGTTGTTGCTTATTCGGCATCTCAGTTTGTCAGAGGAAAGTTAAAAGTGTTTAAATATTTTTTCGAGAAAAAAAAAATCATTTAAAAAATTTACGCCTTATGGGCATCCTGAAAAAATAATTTCAAAACTCTACGCCTTGTGGGCATCCCGAAAGAAATTTTTATAAAACCTCTACTCCTTGTGGGCATCCCGAAAGAAATTCATTTAAAAAATCTACGCCTTGACAGAGGAATGTTAAAAGTGTTTAAATATTTTTTCGAGAAAAAAATCATTTAAAAAATGTACACCTTATGGGCATCCCGAAAAAAGTCATTAAAAAAATTTACGCCTTATGGATAACCCGAAAAAAATCATTTAAAAATTTTACGCCTTATGGGCATCCCGAAAAATATAATTTAAAAAATATACGCCTTTTGGGCATTCCGAAAAAAATCATTTAAAAATATAGGCCTTATTCAAAAATCTACGTCTTATTGGATTAAAAGAAAATCTAAAATATATTCTTGCAAAATCAACACCTTATAAGAGCCTCCCAAAAATATACTTACAAAAGTCTTATTAGAGCCTCCCAAAAATATTCTTACGAAAATTCACCCTTTTTTAGTCTCCCAAAAAATATGCTTAAAAAATTACTCCTTAGTTGAGATCAAAAAATATACACGCCTCATGAGAGCCCGAAAAAATATTCCTCATAAAATTCACGCCTTATTAGAGCCCGAAAAAATATTCCTCATAAAATTCACGCCTTATTAGAGCCCGAAAAAATATTCCTCATAAAATTCACGCCTTATTAGAGCCCGAAAAAATATTCCTCATAAAATTCACGCCTTATTAGAGCCCGAACAAATATTCCTTAAAAAAATTCACGCCCGAATAATAAATCCACGCCTTATAGAAGCCCTGAAAAAATATTCTTTAATAAATCCACGCCTTATAGAAGCCCTGAAAAAATATTCTTTAATAAATCCACGCCTTATAGAAGCCCTGAAAAAATATTCTTTAATAAATCCACGCCTTATAGAAGCCCTGAAAAAATATTCTTTAATAAATCCACGCCTTATAGAAGCCCTGAAAAAATATTCTTTAATAAATCCACGCCTTATAGAAGCCCTGAAAAAATATTCTTTAATAAATCCACGCCTTATAGAAGCCCTGAAAAAATATTCTTTAATAAATCCACGCCTTATAGAAGCCCTGAAAAAATATTCTTTAATAAATCCACGCCTTATAGAAGCCCTGAAAAAATATTCTTTAAAAAATCTACGCCTTGTGGAAGCCCTGAAAAAATATTCTTTAAAAAATCTACGCCTTGTGGAAGCCCTGAAAAAATATTCTTTAAAAAATCTACGCCTTGTGGAAGCCCTGAAAAAATATTCTTTAAAAAACGCCTTATAGAAGCCCTGAAAAAATATTCTTTAAAAAATCTACGCCTTGTGGAAGCCCTGAAAAAATATTCTTTAAAAAATCTACGCCTAGTGGAAGCCCTGAAAAAATATTCTTTAAAAAATCCACGCCTCATAGAAGCCCTGAAAAAATATTCTTTAATAAATCCACGCCTTATAGAAGCCCTGAAAAAATATTCTTTAATAAATCCACGCCTTATAGAAGCCCTGAAAAAATATTCTTTAATAAATCCACGCCTTATAGAAGCCCTGAAAAAATATTCTTTAATAAATCCACGCCTTATAGAAGCCCTGAAAAAATATTCTTTAATAAATCCACGCCTTATAGAAGCCCTGAAAAAATATTCTTTAATAAATCCACGCCTTATAGAAGCCCTGAAAAAATATTCTTTAAAAAATCCACGCCTTATAGAAGCCCTGAAAAAATATTCTTTAATAAATCCACGCCTTATAGAAGCCCTGAAAAAATATTCTTTAATAAATCCACGCCTTATAGAAGCCCTGAAAAAATATTCTTTAATAAATCCACGCCTTATAGAAGCCCTGAAAAAATATTCTTTAATAAATCCACGCCTTATAGAAGCCCTGAAAAAATATTCTTTAATAAATCCACGCCTTATAGAAGCCCTGAAAAAATATTCTTTAATAAATCCACGCCTTATAGAAGCCCTGAAAAAATATTCTTTAATAAATCCACGCCTTATAGAAGCCCTGAAAAAATATTCTTTAATAAATCCACGCCTCAGATAGACCCTGAAAAAATATTCTTTAATAAATCCACGCCTCAGATAGAGCCTGAAAAAATATTCTTTAATAAACCCACGCCTCTGTAGATCCCTGAAAAAATATTCTTTAATAAATCCACGCCTTATAGAAGCCCTGAAAAAATATTCTTTAATAACGCCTTCTCATTAGAGCTTCCAAAAAATATTCTTTAAAATCTCCAGGCCTTAAAAAACCTCTCACAGATATTCTTAAAAAATACACGCATTTGAAAGCTCCCAAAAATATTCTGAACCAAATCCACATCAGTAGGGGATTTATGGGCATTCGATTCAAATACCATAAAAATGTCTTTGCTATCGATCACAGGGTGGCACCTACTATTCTCACCTGATGGTTTGTGTCTAATCTATTTTGTGCTATCCCTTGTCATATTTTTGTGCATACTTTTAGGCAACAATTTTATTGGATTATGTTTGTACATAAACCAAATACTTCTTATTATTGATTGCAGCATACTTCGATATATAATAAGGCGTGGAATTTTTAAAGTAGATTTTTTCCGGACTATAATAAGGCGTGGACTTTTTAAAGTAGATTTTTCAGGGCTATAATAAGGCGTGGACTTTTTAAAGTAGATTTTTCCGGGCTATAATAAGGCGTGGACTTTTTAAAGTAGATTTTTTCCGGACTATAATAAGGCGTGGACTTTTTAAAGTAGATTTTTTCCGGACTATAATAAGGCGTGGACTTTTTAAAGTAGATTTTTTCCGGACTACAATAAGAAGTGAACTTTTAAAAAATATTTTCTTCGAAGCTCTCTAGGGTCAGCATTTTTAAAAACATATTCTTTAAAAACTCCAGGCCTTAAAAAACTCTTACAAAAATACACGCCTCACGTCAGCTTCCAAAAATATTCTGAAGCAAATCCACGACAGTAGGGGATTTATTGGCATTCAATTCAAATACCATAAAAATGTCTATGCTATCGATCACTGGGTGGCACCTACAATTCAGCACTGCCGGGTCGTGTCTAAGCTACAAGCACGAACATTTTGTGCTATTCCTTGTCATATTTTTGTGCATACTTTTAGGCAACAATTTAATAGAATTATATTTTACTCCTTATTATTGATTGCAGCGTACTTCATTATTTTCAGTTCTCTTTGTAAAAATTTAAATAGAGTTTTTTTACAATTGTCTCCCCCTACAAATAATAGGAAAATAATATCTCCCTGTTAGAAAAATTTTAACAAAACTTCTTTGTATTTCATTGAATGTCAAACAAGATACTTCTAACACCTCTTTTTTATTTTCTGAACATTTAAAGTCCTTGCTACAAGCTTAAGTGCCTGTCCATTTCTTGCAACAAAGAAAAAACTTTTCTTTTATAATTTTCTTTTTTGTGCAGAAAAAGCTTAACAAACTTTTGACCTTATTTAAAACATAATATGAGAATATATATTTTTAAATTGAAAACTTATAGTTTTTCCACTTAAAATTCGTAAAATTCTAACAAGAAGCACCCTCACATTCAAAGAAGTTGTTCCATGCTCCTTCTGACACATTTAAGAGTGTTGGGAAAATATAAATATATTTTAATATAAATAGTATTTTTAAGTAATTTTAATTAATAAAGTTTTTTCTTTGCAATAACAATAAGAAAAAAGGTAGATAGTGAGAGACTGAAGGAAACAAAAAATAGAGTTTGGAGGGACAGGACTACCAGCAAAAATGTCGTCGAAGTGTAGTAGCATGAGACAGCAGCAAATAATAAAACACCATAATGACAAACAGGCAACAGTTTTGGAACTTTTTTACTCTCCAACATATGATGGTGGGTATATTAGGTTTATTATTTGAAACATAAGGTAAATGGACTAAGTCCTATTCTTTGTTGAATAGACAGGACATCCTACAGGACTAAAAAACATTTGAGGAATAGAAACGGAAGTTCTACTTTATCTTGCCTAAAAGTATGCATCACACATAATAACTTTGCTTCAGTTCGCCACATATTGGATCGAGTCTTCTTATTTATAATTTAAGCGATCTATAATCCCTCATTAGAAACTATGGGTTCTGATTTTTGAGATATACTTGTTACAAAGATCTAATTTTTAAAAATTGTTGTCTCAAACAAATATTTATCCTGACTCTATTTTTTCCCAATAAATATTCTTGTCCACAACTCCTAACCTCTAACACTATTTGACATTTTTCCATTCGGAATCACCAAGGACGAATTAACTGTCATTTATGTTGCAAACCTCCTTCTGCTAAGTTGTTGTACAATTTTGCGTCACTTATTCACACATAAGTGTTGTAAATAAAATTAAGTTTTCTTTCCTTATTTACACAAAGCTTTTTCTCGTCTCTAAAAAAGTCATTAAAGAAACTGCATTGGGACAAGTTTTCAATGCTTGCAGAAAGAAAAAAACCCACGAAACTCAGAAGTCTTTAGTTGCATGGGGAGAATTTTTAATAAAGGAGAAAGATATTTAGTTCTTGATGTTTATATTATCTTACAATCAGGGGCGGGATTTAGTGGGAGGAAAACATTTTTTCAATGTCTAATAAGGTGCGGATTTCATAAGATATTTCCTCCTAGGTTTTTCGCAGTCTGGATTTTTTGAAGAATATCTTTTCGGTCTCTATTAAGGTGTGGATTTTTTAAAGCAGACTTTTTAAAATATTTTTTCCGGGCTATAATAAGGCGTGGACTTTTTAAAGCAGATTTTCTCCGGGCTATAATAAGGCGTGGACATTTAAGGCTGATTTTTTTCGGGTTATAATAAGGCGTGGACTTTTTAAAGTGGATTTGGACTTTTTAAAGTAGATTTTCCCGGGCTATTATCAGGCGTGGACTTTTTAAAGTGGATTTGGACTTTTTAAAGTAGATTTTCCCGGGCTATTATCAGGCGTGGACTTTTCAAAGTAGATTTTGCGGGCTATAATAAGGCGTGGACTTGTGAAAGAACATTTTTTTGGGCTCTAATGAGGCGTGGACTTTTTAAAATAGATTTTCCGGGCTATCATAAGGCGTATACATCTTAAAGCAGTTTTTCCGGGCTATAATAAGGCGTGGAGTTTTTAACGTATATTTTTTTCGGGCTATAATAGAATTTTCTGGGCTGTAAGCCGTGGACTTTTTAAAGTAGGTTTTTCCTGGCTATTATCATGCCTGGACTTTTTAAAGTAGATTTTTTCGGGCTTTCTAAAGTAGATTTTTTCGGGCTATAATAAGGGGTGGACTTTTTAAAGTAGATTTTTTCGGGCTTTAATAAGGCGTGGACTGTTTAAAAACATTTTTTGGGTCTAACAGAACGAGGACTTTTAAACAATATTTTCTTCGTATCTCTCTATTTTACAAGACCCTTTAAGGTCCGCACTTCTTTAATAAAATTTTTGGAGGCTTGGATATTTTTCATAATATTTTTATTGTCAGGATTTTTTTTAATTTTTTTGAGGCTTTTCAACGCATAGATTTTTAATCAATACTTTTCAAACGGCGTGAGTAGGTCATTTATGGGCAATCGATTAAAATCATATCCATTAAAATGGTATTTCACTGTAGCCACTGTATGGCGCTGTTCATGTATGTAGTATAGTCCCAAACCACCGATTGTGAATTATAAGGTGCTACCCAGTGATCGATAGCAAAGGTTTAAGGTAGTTGAAATAACCGCTAAATGGCGATGTTCGTGTTTTTAGCATAGACACTAACCAACAGTGGCGATGTGTAGGTGATACCCTGTGATTCATTGGACTCTAATATGCCGCTAAATGGCGATGTTCGTGTTAGTAATATAGACACTAACCGTCAATGGTGATTTGTAGGTGTTACCCTGTGATTCATCGGACCCTATTAAGGTTAATTAAGGCGTGGATTTTTAAATAATATTTTTTGGGAAGCCGGAGGCGTTGATTTTTTAAAGAATATTTTTTGGGAAGCCTGGAGGCGTGATTTTTTAAGGAACATTTTTGGGAAAGCCGGGAGGTGTTGATTTTTAAAATAGTATTTCTTGGGAAGACCGGAAGCGTTGATTTTTAAAATAATATTTTTGGGAAGTCACAAAGTTGTGGATTTTGAAAATTTCCAGTCTCTAATAAGGCGCGAAATTTAAAAAGACTATTTTTTTCAAGACCACAAAAGGCGTGGAATTTTAAAAAGGATATTTTTTCAAGACCACAAAAGGCGTGGATTTTTAAAAGACGATTTTTTTCAAGACCACAAAAGGCGTGGATTTTTAAAAGACGATTTTTTAAGACCACAAAAGGCGTGGATTTTTAAAAGCCGATATTTTCAAGACCACAAAAGCCGTGGATTTTTAAAAGACAACTTTTTAAGACCACAAAAGGCGTGGATTTTTAAAAGACGATATTTTCAAGACCACAAAAGGCGTGGATTTTTAAAAGACAACTTTTTAAGACCACAAAAGGCGTGGATTTTTAAAAGACGATTTTTTCAAGACCACAAAAGGCGTGGATTTTTAAAAGACGATTTTTTTCAAGACCACAAAAGGCGTGGATTTTTAAAAGACGATTTTTTCAAGACCACAAAAGGTGTGGATTTTTAAAAGACGATTTTTTCAAGACCACAAAAGGCGTGGATTTTTAAAAGACGATTTTTGGCACGGCCATAGAATGCCTGTTAAGGCGCGGATTTTTAAAAGAATATTTTTTGCAAGGCCACAAAATGCCTGATAAAGCGCGGATTTTTAAAATAATATTTTTAAAGGCCATAGAATATCTGTTAAGGCGCGAATTTTTAAAAGAATATTTGTTTTCAAGGCCATAGAAGGCCTGTTAAGTCGCAGATTTTTAGAAGAATATTTCTTGGGAGGAAAATATATATGAAATAAATGATCAACTTACCTGGTGGTTAAAATTATAACAACATGATCCTTTTCGTGTGTGTAGCGTCGACACGAAGCGCCTGTGACTTGTGATCAATAGCGAAGGCACAAACTCGAATAACACCATCTAGTGGCAATTTAAATCACTATATAATTTAATATGATTTAATTGGAATGCCCATAATTCACCTACTCACATCTTATTTGGCCTTAAAAAATATTGTTTAAAAATTGCTTAGGAAGGGATTTTTTGTTTTTTTTTCTAAAAATTTCGGAGCTTATTGAGTCGCGAATTTTTGATGTGTAAAATTAAAAGACATTTTTTTTTTTTGAGACAAATTTCTCCCCCATTTACCCACGCCCTTGGTTTCATCTTTTTGTTAATGGTTACCAAATATCTTTTGTTAATGATGAACAAGATGAAGACGTAGTAGAAAGTAAATTACATTATCCTGCCAGGGACATGAGCTTCGCTAAAGGTCATCACCATCGTCATTATCATGGACATCATGGCATGGCTTTCTGGTAAAGTTAACAGTACACACTCACACAAAGATAACCCAAAATGAAAAGAAAGTGTCAGCAACACACTGGGGACAAAGAGAGAGTAAAAACCAAGAAACTAGAATTTTTCTTTGTGTTGCACATCAGGACAACAAGATCAAAAGGATGTTAGCTGGAAAATTTTCCTTCAAGATTGTCATAAAAAAGGGAGTTATTCTTCGTCTTATTTGTCTGTAAAGTGTAATAAATGAATGAAGAAAACGTTGATGAGGTCCTTTCTTGTGCGTTGAATACTTTTTCTGGTGGGTCATCAATGATAAGAGAAAGAAACTGCAAGAGGATTTAATAAAGGATTTTTTGTCAGGGTATCAAAGGATTTTTTGGGTGATAAGAAAATTAATTTTATTTTAAAATTAAAAAGAAAAACTCATAACTATGAGATGAATTAGAAAATTGTGGTGCATAGTTTTAGGCTAATGAAATTGCGATGTATTTATTTAAAGGAATCAAAAGGATTAAAACTCAAAACTACCTCTAAATTAGTTTTAAAAATACCATTTAAAAATTATAATATTTTTTATCTCCCTCTGAACATTCACATAATTATTTTTATAATTTCTTTTTAATTCCATAAACATATTTTATCTTCTTCTTCTCTGAACATGAAGTTTCACAAACAGCAAACTTATATTCCTCGTTTAATTCTTTTGCTTAATCCTTTTTGTTAACATTTGCCACTTTTGTATGCATCTTTAGTTAAATATTCAATAGCTTATGACTCCTTTTCCTCGTACTCACTCCCCTCTCTCTCTCCCTCTTCCTCACTCTCTCGTTATCTGTGTATAAAACAATTAAAAATTCATACAGGAAAACATTTTCCACTTTCCCCCCATCATATCCTGTTAGTTTTTTTCTTGTTTGTGTTATATGGAAGATGGTTAAAAACTTTGTCGATTTTTTTCTCTCTATTCTCCTCCCTCTCTTCATCGCTGTATTTGCTCTACAAAAGTTTGTTAAACAAATATCTTTAACAATTAATTGTTGTATATATTATTTTTCTGACTCTCCCGTAGATCACACTACAGGTGGTAAATGGGAATATTTTTTAAATAAGATTTTGAAATTCGATAAAAATGAAAACATATTTCAAAAACACACAAATTTCCATAAGAGCCATGGTCTTTGCTACATTGTGATGCATACTTTTAGGCAAGTTAAATAAATTGAAATTAATTAAAAAACTTTTGATACGAATATTATTTCAAAGAATTTAGAAAAAAATCCTTCCTAGGGAATTTTTAAATAATATTAATGAGACGTAAGTAGGTGAATTACGGGCATTCGATTAAAATCGTATCAATTTATCTTGTGGTTCAAATTGTGACTAAATAGCTATCTTAGTTTTTGCAGTGTAGCCACGAACCACCGGCAGCAATTTAGCGGCAATTTGTTCTACTATGTAATTCGATATGATTTTAATCGATTGCCCATAAATACCCTACTCACATCTTATTTGGTACGGATTATGGATATTTTGTAAACATTAATGAGGTGAGGATTTTTAAGGAATCTTTTTTTAGACTTCAGTTTTTAAAGAATATTTTTCGAGGCCAAATAAGGCTTTGTATTTTTAAATATTTTTTTTAATTCCAAATAAGAAGAATATTTCTCCAACACCAATTTTGGTTTCATAATATATTTTTATATCCTAATGAGGCGTAGATTTTTTAAATATTTTTTTAAGCCCTACTGAGGCGTAGACTTTTTAAAGAATATTTTTTTAAGCCCTACTGAGGCGTAGACTTTTTAAAGAATATTTTTTTAAGCCCTACTGAGGCGTAGATTTTTTAAAGATTTTTTTTTTAAACTCTACTGAGGCGTAGGTTTGTTAACGAATATTTTTCCAAGGCCTGAAAAGGCGTAAATTTTTAAAAATATTTGTTAAGCCCTACTGAGGCGTAAATTTTTTAAAGAATATTTTTTTAAGCCCTACTGAGGCGTAGATTTCTTGAAGAATATTTTTTTATGCCCTACTGAGGCGTAGATTTCTTGAAGAATATTTTTTTATGCCCTACTGAGGCGTAGATTTCTTGAAGAATATTTTTTTATGCCTACTGAGGTTTGGAGGCGTGGATTTATGAAATTAATTTTTTCATGACCTATTGAGGCGTGGATTTTTAAAGAAATATTTCTAATGCCTATAGAGGCGTGGACATTTTAAAGAAATATTTTTAATGCCTGTAGAGGCGTGGATTTTTTTCATATAATTTTTTTTCAGGTGTTCTATTGACTCCACTGAGGCCTTCAGCTCATTTACAGACTTCATTGAGGCCTACAGCTGGTTTATATGCTGCGTGAAGGCCCTATGCTCGTTCTTAGACACTACTGAGGCTTTCAGATTGTTTGTAGACTCCACTGAGATCTTAAGCATGTCTGTAGACTCCACTGAAACCTTCAGCGCGCTACCATAGAGTCTTTCAGAAAATTTTCTAAGGTCAAGGCGGGTAGAAATTTTCTCAGATACTAAGACGTTGGTTTTTAATGAATTTTTCTGCGGCTATTCGGAGGATTTTAGGTGTGGATTTTTTAGGAATTTTTGTGAGGCTATTTTGAGGCACAATGTCGTGGTTTTAAAACGATTTTTTCTAGGTGTGGATTTTTGTTGTGAGGCTATTTTGAGGCACAATGTCGTGGTTTTAAATCGATTTTGTCTGAGGTAATTTTGAGATTTTTTGCTAGACTGATGCGGATTTGTATGGAGTCTTTCTACGACAATACTGAGCTTCTCATTCGTGAATTTTTGTGAGGCTATTCGGAGGCTCTTTGGTGAGTTTTTTATGATTTTTGATGATATTCTGAGACCGTGGTTTTTATGAAATTTTCTGAGAAATTTAAGGAATTTTTCTGCTGAACCCTTAATGCGTGGACTATTGGGACATTTTTCTAAGTCTATGCTGAAAATCTATGGTGTGGATTTTTACGGAAATTCTCTAAGACTATGCTGGGCTTCTAAGGCGTGGATTTTTCAAGAATTTCTGTGAGACTATGTTGATATTCCACGGTGTGTTTTTTAAGAAATTTTAGTGAAACTATGATGATACTTTAAGGCGTAGACTTATAGGGAATTTTTCTAGGGGTTTTCTAAGCGTCTAAGGTGTGATTTTGTCTGGGACTATGTTGAGGTCCTAGGGCGTCGTTTTTAAGGAATTTGTCTAAGGCCATGCTAAGGCTATAAGGCGTGGATTTTTAAGGAATTTTTCTAAGGTTACGCTGAGCCTCTAAGGTGTGGATTTTTAAGACATTTTTCTAGGACTATGCTAGGCTTCTGAGGTGTGAATTTTTCCTTTTGCCCAGGATTTTTTCTGGGACTATGTTGAGGTCCTAGGGTATGGGTTTTAAGCAATTTTCTAATGCCATGCTGAGGCTCTATGGCGTGGATTTTTAAGGAATTTTTCTAAGGCGATGCTGAGGGTCTAAGGCGTGGATTTTTAAGGAATTTTTCTAAGGCCATGCTGAGGCTCTAAGGCGTGGATTTTTAGGGAATTTTTCTAAGGTTATGCTGGGGCTCTAAGGCGAGGATTTTTAGGGAATTTTTCTAAGGCCATGCTGGGGCTCTAAGGCGTGGATTTTTAGGGAATTTTTCTAAGGTTATGCTGGGGCTCTAAGGCGAGGATTTTTAAGGAATTTTTCTAAGGCCATGCTGGGGCCCTAAGGCGTGGATTTTTAGGGAATTTTTCTAAGGCCATGCTGAGGCTCTAAGGCTATGGAGGGGATTTTTAAGGAATTTTTCTAAGGTCATTCTGAGGCTCTAAGGCGTGGATTTTTAAGGAATTTTTCTAAGGTCATGCTCTAAGGCCATGCTGAGGCTCTAAGGCGTGAATTTTTAAGGAATTTTTCTAAGGTCATGCTGAGGCTCTAAGGTGTGGATTTTTAAGGAATTTTTCTAAGGTCATGCTCTAAGGCCATGCTGAGGCTCTAAGGCTTGGCTTTTTAAAGAATTTTTCTAAGGCCATGCTGAGGCTCTAAGGCGTGGATTTTTAAGGAATTTTATTAAGGTTATTTTGAGTCTCTAAGTTGGATTTTTTAAAGATTTTAATATGCTTAGGTGTGGAAATTTTAAAGGATTTTTTCTTAGACTACATTTAGGACCTTCTGAGACTATGCTAAGGCTGTGCCAAACACATTAGACATGATTTTTTTATGAAAACCTCCTATATTTTTTATCGCTTCTTCTATGCTAAGGCTCGAAGGCGTGGTTTTTATGAGCCTTAGAGGCTTTTGGATGAGTTTTTTTTCGATTTTTTTAAGGCCAAGGCTTGGAAATTATTAATAATTTTTTCTAAGGCCTTGCTGAGCGCTTATTTTTTCATAAATGCCTCTTTGAGTGTAGGGTATAATTTTTCCGATCCCATGCCTTATCGCCAACCCATTTTATTTAATATTGGAATTAAATAACTTTTTTAAATAATTAAATATTGTTGTATAGTTTTTTATTGTTGTTGCTGTGGGCTAATTATTTGTTCGCAAAGTTGTTATTTTGTTCTTGCAATTAATAAATTTATTTATTTAAAACAATTTATTGCATTTGTTGTGTGCCACTTCAAGAAGAAGAGAGATAGATTGAGGCTTGTAAAGAAATAAAACTTTCACAATTATGGCAATTGAGGACTAACAAGGCTCCAGAGAACCCATTTGTCGTTGTTGTCGGATTTTTTTTTGTATTTGTATTAAAATTAATTAATTCTGACAACAAAGACAACAACCAGAACAATGCATTTTGAAAAAAGCTGTCTAAGAAAAGTTGTTAAGTGAGAATTAGCCAGTGGTCTGTGTTAGGCCGTTAGCCTAACATTTATTCACCCAGCTGTCGGTGCGGGAGAACTTTGGAAGCTTGTATTGTTTAGTTGTTGAAATTAATTACACCTCGTCGTTATTTTTTATTCTTCTTCTTTGTAATTGTGTGAAGAGGCTGTTGGCGGCATAATTTTGGTGGTTAAAAATCTTGGGAAATTTATTTTTTAGTTGGAAATCAACAAACCACAAACTCACTCCCGACTGAAGAAGAGAAGTTTACAGAAAATGTCTAAATTTTGAGGTTACATTTGGTAGAACATAAATTACGTTATTTTTGTTGTGGTTGTTGTTGTTCTACACAACGGCTGGCTTTAACAAGCTATCATTATCCTCGAGATTCCCTAACTAATTTCTAAAGAAGTTTTGCAGAATTATCAATTACAGCAAAAAAAAAATCAGAAAGGAGGAAAAGGGCAGGAGGAAAGCAGAGAGTGGTATGGAGGATGAAGAAGCTACACATAACTTCTTTAAGTGTTAAATAAATTTTCTTTATAGCACTCTAACCAATACTAGACATAAAAACAACGCCATCCTCATTATCATCTCCGCCATCCACAGCAGCAGCCGCTCCACCAGTTTGATGCCTCTAATAATAAAACTTTGTTTTTCCAATTCCATAATGAAAATATGTTTCAATTTTACCCAAAAGGAATATTTCCATAGGTGGTGGTTAGGAGACATGCCGAGAGAGCCAAAAAAATTATCATCATCAACACTGACTCTTTAAGCCTCCTTGTTGGACCATTAACTTCGGTCCCGAACAACAATAATTCAATTAATTATTACGCCTCCCCGAAAAAGAAACAACAGCGGCAAATTTGAAGGAAGCTGAGGAAAAAAAGAAAACTTTTCATTTTCTTCGTCCATAAGGTCTTTGCCAAGACAACCACAAAAAGTTAAAAAAAAAAAAAACTTTTTCATTTTATCTCAAAGAGGTAGAGAGACAACTGGGCCCAGTACACTACGTGTTCGACTGCTACTTCTTCTTTTTTATTTTTGGTTTTCATAATGCAATAAAATGTTGTTGCCGAGGAAACTACCACGAAAAAATAAAATACGCAGTAGCGAAAAAAGAGGAAAAAGTTTCTAAACATTTTTGGGGGAGGACCAGAAAAAGGCAAGGGAAGTATGGGAAGGAAGGGGAAAAAAACCTGAAAAATCTAAAAAAAAATCGCATTCTCTGGGACTTTAAAAATCCACGTCTTAGAACCTCTGAAAAAATCTCTAAGAATCCACGTCATAGGACCTCATCATAGCCTCAGAAAAAAATCCTCAGAATCCACCACTTAAAACCTCAGCATAGCCTAAAAAATCCTTCAAATCTACCCCTTACATCATCAGAAAAGCTCTTTAAAAATCCACGTCAGAAGCTCATAATAGCTTCATAAATATTGCATAGAAATCCAACCCTTAGAGCCTCAGCGTAGCCTTGGAAAAATTCCTTAAACATCAACATCTTAAAGTTTCCAAAATATTCCTTCAAAATTCACTCCTAAGAGCCTCAGAGAAAAATACTTCAAAATCCACTCCTTGGAGCCTAAAAAAAATTTGTTTGAACATCACTCCTAGGATCCTCCGAAAAAAATCATTCCTTAGAGCCTCAGAAAAAAAATCCTAAAAAGCCTCAAAAAAATCTTTAAGAATTCACGTCTTCGAGCCTCAGTATATTCGCAGAACCACTCCTTGGAGCCTCAAAAAATCCTTGAACTTCACTCCTAGGATCCTCAGAAAAAAATCCTTGAAAATCCACTCCTTAGAGCCGCAGAAAAAATCCTTAAAAGCCTCAACAAAATCTTTAAGAATTCACGTCTTCGAGCCTCAGTATATTCGCAGAACCACTCCATGGAACCTCAGCATGGCCTTCGAAAAATTCCTTAAAATCTACGCCTTAGAGTCTCCTTTAAAAACGCCACGCCTTAGAGTCTCCTTTAAAAACTCCACGCCTTAGAGTCTCCTTTAAAAACACCACGCCTTAGAGTCTCCTTTAAAAACGTCACGCCTTAGAGTCTCCTTTAAAAACTCCACGCCTTAGAGTCTCCTTTAAAAACTCCATGCCTTAGAGTCTCCTTTAAAAACTCCACGCCTTGGCATGGCCTTAGAAAAATTCACGCCATAGGGTCTCAGCATGACTTTTAAAAAATTCCTTAAAAATCCACGCCTTAGAGTCTCAGCATGGCCTTAGAAAAATTCCTTAAAAATCCACGCCTTAGAACCTCAGCATGGCCTTAGAAAAAATATAGCCTTAGAGTCTCAACATGGCCTCAGGAAAATTCCTTAAAAATCCACGCCTTAGAACCTCAGCATGGCTTTAGAAAAATTACTTAAAAATCCACTCTTTAGAGCCTCAGAAAAATTCAGCAAAAATCAACACCATCGAGACTCAAATAAGCCTCTGAAAAATTACTAAAAATTCACGATTTAGAATCTCAGCATAGCCTTAGAAAAATTTCCTAAAATTTCCTAGCATCAGAAAATTTCCTTAAAAATCCACACCTTTAAACCTCAGTAAAAATCCTCAGCATAGTCGCAGAAAATTGCTTACAAATCCAGGTCTGAAGGGCTCAGTATAGTTTCAGAAAAATGTCTTTAAACTCCATACCTAAAAGCCTCAGCATTGCCTTAAAAGCCTTAACAATCCAGGCTCGAAAGGCTTAGACTCAGAAAATCCACGTCATAGAGCATCAGTGTAGCCTTAGAAGAATTCCTAACAAAAAGGCCTGAAGACCTTAAAATAGCCTCAGAAAAAATTCTTTAAAAATCCACGCCTTAAAACCTCAACATTGCTTCAAACAAATTTCTTAAGGATTCAGGCATAAATAGTTCAGGACAGCCTCTAAAAATCCACGCCTTAGAGCCCGAGCTAGCCTCAGATTTTCTTCAGAGGATTTTTGAAGGAATTTTTCTAAGGTCAGGGCTTGGATTTTTCCAAAAATTTTATCTAAGGCCCAAGGCGTGGATTTTTCAAAGAATTTTTCTGAAGCTATGCTGAGGTTCTAATGCGTCAATTTTTAAGGAATTTTTCTAAGGCCATGCTGAGACTCTGAGGCGTGGATTTTTAAAGGATTTTTTCTAAGGCCCATGGCGTGGATTTTTCAAAGAATTTTTTCTAAGGCCCAAGGCGTGGATTTTTCAAAGAATTTTTTCTAAGGCCCAAGGCGTGGATTTTTTAAAGAATTTTTTCTAAGGCCCAAGGCGTGGATTTTTCAAAGAATTTTTCTAAGGCCCAAGGCGTGGAGTTTTTAAAGGAATTTTTCTAAGGCCCAAGGCCTGGAGTTTTGAAAGGAATTTTTCTAAGGCCATTCCTGGGAATGTTTATTTTTTTCTTTCTCCCCAATTTTCATACCTCCCTCATTCCGCATACTTTTCCAACATTACAATTTCTCGCGACCAGCTGTTACCACCACATTATTGTTGAAGTTTTTCTTTTTTTTTGGAGAAAAAATTGCCTGCAAAAACTTCGTTAGTAACAGACTTTTTAATTGATGACCTCCAGGCAAATCATATGCAATGAATTATGCCAACTTTTATTTGGTGGGCAGGTCTGGCAGAAACAAAAAAACCAACAACAACTACAAAACTTTAACGAGTGGGTTTAATTTTGGGAATGGATTGAATTTTTCAAATGCTACTTTCCTTTTGGAAAGGAATAATTGGAAGGACGAATGGGAAATGGAAGGGGTTAATGGGGAGATATTTTTTAGTTTTGGAAGGTAGATATGGATTCACAGAAGATTTACACCAAAATTAGACCTTCAGATTTCTAGATTTTCAAGGCTATACCTCGATACCTTGATTTTTTTAAAATCATTTTTAACCTTTTTTACTAAGTTCTTCTAAGGCTGTGCTGAGCCCGTAAAACCTGGATATTTTTAAATAATAAATTATTTTGTGAGATGTGGATTTTTCTAAGCCTTAAGCCTCGGAATTTTTAAGACATATTTCAAAGGCAAACGTATGGGATTTTTAAGTAACTTATCAGCAGACATTGATTCCTTAGTACCAGAAATTCTCTTCACATTTTTAAATATTTTTGGTAGTTTTTTTTTATTTGATTTGAATTGAAGTGTTTCTTCACACACTCTTTAATATCTTCATTACTTTCAAAACACTCATTTTTGAAACTAATTATTTCGAAATTTCAACATCTATGTTAATGACAAAAATGCCATCCAAAAATCTTCTTCTGCACTCAACACAAAAAATTCAAATTATATTCAAAACACAAAAGTGATAACAAATCAATAGCCTGAGTGGTGGTGTTAATGATGATGTTGCAGTTTCATTCATTGTGAAGAGGGGTTGTGTTATGTTGTTAAATTTCGAAAGACACTTTTAAGAAACAGAAAATTACTTAAAAAAAACATTAACACAATGGCCTGCTTCAATATCCATTTGATAAGCCAGAAATTGGCTAAAATGTTCGGACCCTAAGGGATTGTTAATTGTTTTGTTGCCCGACGCTTCAATTGTTTCCCCATGTGTCGTCTGCATTATAGATGGAATGGAATGGAAAACACTTTGAAAAATTGTAAAAAATGTCATTCGGTTTTTGTTGTCTTCTTTGTCGTGTTTTAGCACTTCGAAATGGATAAAATTAAAACAGAGAAAGTGTTTTTTAATAGACAAATGGAGAAGAAGAGAAATGGCACTTTGAAAATAACAGCTGTGGGAAATTAAAAGAGCAGTAGACTTTGATGAAAAATTTAAGTCTTGGGCCATAGAAAAAATCGTTTATAAACTTCAGGCATCGAGGCTTAGAAAATTCATTTAAAAACTACACGCTATGAGACATAGAAAAAATCATTTAAAACATATAAACCTTGGCCATAGAAAAATTCCCTTAAAATCTACACGCCTTAACCTTAGAAAAATTCCTTAAAAAACTCCACGCCTTGGCCTTAGAAAAATTCCTTTAAAAAATCCACGCCTTGGCCTTAGAAAAATTCCTTTAAAAAATCCACGCCTTGGCCTTAGAAAAATTCCTTTAAAAACTCGAAGCCTTGGCCTTAGAAAAGTTGCTTAAAAATTTACGCCTTGGCATTAGAGAAATTCCTTTAAATTTTTCACGCCTTGGTCTTAGAGAAATTCCTTTAATAACTCTGCGTCTTGGTCGTTAGAAAAGCCTCGAAAAATCCTAATAAATTCACCTCTTAGATGACCAGCATAGCCGTGGGAATTTTTTTTTAATTCACACCTCATAGGCTCAACATAGCCTAAGAGAAATTATGTAAAAAATTCACTACTTCGAGGCCCAGCATAGCCATAAAAAATCCATGTCCTAGTGGTACAGCCACCTTAAAAATCAATGTCTCAGAAAATAATTTGAAAAATCCCTAAATATGCTTTAAAATTCACGCCTTGCGGCTAAGAATTTCTAAGCCTTAAGGAGTTTTTAAAGGAATTTGTCTCGGGTCAGGGCCAGGAGTTCTTAAGGATTTTTTGGAAGGTCAGGGCATGGTGTTCTTAAAGAATTTTTCAAAGGTCAAGGCCATAAAAAACTCCATCCATCCAAATTGAAAAATCCCTTAAAAACCGAAGCCTGAGAGGCTCAGAATATCCTTGGAAAATTCCTTTAAAATTCACGCCCTTAAAAAGACACGACTTCTAGCCTCAGCATAGTCCTAGAAATATTACACCTTCGAGGCTCAGCTTAGCCTTAGAAAAATTCCTTAAAAATCCAAGCCTTAGAGTCTCAACATAGCCTCAGAAAAATTCCTTAAAAATCCACGCCTCAGAAAAATTCTTCAAACTTCCACGCCTTAGTCTCAGCATAGCCTCAGAAAAATTCTTCAAACATCCACGCCTTAGAGTCTCAGCATAGCCTCAGAAAAATTCTTCAAACATCCATGCTTAGAGCCTCAGCGTTGCCTCAGAAAAATTCCTTAAAAATCCACGCCTTAGAGTCTCAGCATAGCCTCAGAAAAATTCCTTAAATCCACGACTTAGAGTCTCAGCATAGCCTCAGAAAAATTCCTTAAAAATCCAAGGCTTAGAGTCTCAGTATAGCCTCAGAAAAATTCTTTAAAAGTCCACGCCTTAGAGCCTTAATATAGCCTTAGCAAAATTCCTTAAAAACACGACTTACAGCCTCAGCATAGCTCTAAATAAATTTCCAAAAAAATCCTCGGCAAAGCCGCAGCAAAATTCCTTAAGCATCCACGACATAGAGCCCCAGAACAATTCCTTAGAAATCCACGCCTTAGAGCCTCATCATAGCCTCAAAAAAAAAATTCCTTAAAAATCCAGGACTTTAAGGTTCAGTATAGCCTTGGAAATTTTCTTAAAAATGTACGCCTTTGAGGCTCTGCATAGCCTTAGAAAAATTCTTTAAAAATCTAAAGAATTCTTAAATCCTCTGCTATTATTTTGACCTCTACTGTCATCCTCCGAACAAATATCTTTCAATGATTCCTCAAACGATTTGTTTCCGAATAAAATATAGTAAAACAATCTTCTTATCGCTTCACTGGTTTCCTCGCTCAAATAACATTTTCGCCATAATGACAATTCGCCAGCAACAACAACAACAACGACAGTATCATTCACTTTCCTCAACGAGATTTGGCAGCAAACAAACAACAAAAAAGGGAAAGGGTGATTTTATTACCAAAGTCCATAAATGGTGATGTCTGAACAAGGGACCTCCTAATAGTTTTGTCACTAAAGACCACCAACCGTGGCCAAAGATAAACAACCTGACACTTTGGATGGCTGGCTTGCTAACTCCCTCTACCTCCCTCTATATCTCCCTTCCTTCTATGCCACCACCACCCTGAAAGCCAAACCGTCGAACCATTCCATCTGAATGGCATTCCATCCATCCATCAACAAAATACGCAATACGATCGTATATCTTGCATAATTTGATGCGAAGTGTTAGCCGGGTACCATTATTTGTTGTCGTCGATGTTTGTAGAGCTTTTACTTGCTTTCATTGTCCAGCTATCCCTTTTCACCATCATCATCGTATTTACCTATTGATGAGGCTAATGTTTCCAAACGATTGTGATGAGGCGATGATGGGAATGCTTTCGCATTTTTTCCACTGAATCCATTGATGGATAGACGGGCGGACGAACGGACAGACGTGACGCTAGTAATGCTCATTAGCATTTTATGACGTTTGCAGACCATTTCCATGATAATGAAAAATGGAAATGGAGCTATTGGAAGAAAACTCATATGCGAGCAAGCGAACGTATGAAATACCTAAAAATGGTCAATGGGTCCATAATAGAAAGGAATTGCGAAATAGAATCGAAATTGGAACCCAGTGAACAAAAACAAAAGCCTTATGACCTAACACTGTCTAGAGGCACAGTGTACTACAAAATTGTTTGAACCATCGACGCCTTGTGAGCATCCCGAAAAACGTCTTTAAAAATCCACGACTTAAAGCCTCAACATAAACTCAGAAAAATTCTTTAAAAATCCACGCCTTAGAGTCTCAGCATAGCCTCAGA
Source organism: Musca vetustissima (assembly GCF_032173495.1). NCBI lineage: Eukaryota > Metazoa > Arthropoda > Insecta > Diptera > Muscidae > Musca > Musca vetustissima. Next base: position 131,578 of record NW_026874844.1, read on the forward strand.
AAAATTCATTAAAAATCCGTGACTTAGAGCCTCAGCATAGCCTCAGAAAAATTCATTAAAAATCCGTGACTTAGAGCCTCAGCCTAGCTTCAGAAAAATTCTTTAATAATCCACGCCTTAGAGTCTCAGCATAGCCTCAGGAAAATTCCTTAAAATCCGTGACTTAGAGCCTCAACCTAGCTTCAGAAAAATTCCTTAAAAATCCACGTCTTAGAGTCTTAGCATAGCCTCGGAAAACTCCTTAAAATCCACGACTTAGAGCATCAGCATAGCCTCAGAAAAATTTCTTAAAAAAACACGACTTAGAGGCTCAGCATAGCCTCAAAAATTTTCTTTAAAAATCCACGCCTTAGAGTCTCAGCATAGCCTCAGAAAAATTTTGCAAAACCCACGACTTAGAGCCTCAGCCTAGCCTTAGCTTTGTCTTAGAAAAAATCCTGCAAAACCCACGACTTAGAGCCTCAGAAAAAATCCTACAAAACCCACGACTTAGAGCCTCAGCATAGCCTCAGGAAAATTCCTTAAAAATCCACGCCTTAGAGCCTCAGCATAGCCTCAGAAAAACTTCTTAAAAAAACACGACTTAGAGCCTTAGCATAGCCTCAAAATTTTTCTTTAAAAATCCACGCCTTAGAGTCTCAGCATAGCCTCAGAAAAATTCCTTAAAATCCACGACTTAGCGCATCAGCCTAGCCATAGCTTTGCCTCAGAAAAAATCCTACAAAACCACGACTTAGAGCCTCAGCATAGCCTCAGAAAAATTCCTTAAAAATCCACGCCTTAGAATCTCAACATAGCCTCAGAAAAATTCCTACAAAACCGAAAATGACTTGTGAGCATCCCGAAAAATATGATTTAAAAAATCTACGCCTTGTGAGCATCCCGAAAAATATGATTTAAAAAATCTACGCCTTGTGAGCATCCCGAAAAATATGATTTAAAAAATCTACGCCTTGTGAGCATCCCGAAAAAAATGATTTAAAAAATCTACGCCTTGTGAGCATCCCGAAAAATATGATTTAAAAAATCTACGCCTTGTGAGCATCCCGAAAAAATGATTTAAAAAATCCACGCCTTGTGAGCATCCCGAAAAAATGATTTAAAAAATCTACGCCTTGTGAGCATCCCGAAAAAAATGATTTAAAAAATCTACGCCTTGTGAGCATCCCGAAAAAAATTATTTAAAAAATCTACGCCTTGTGAGCATGATTTAAAAAATCTACGCCTTGTGAGCATCCCGAAAAGAATGATTTAAAAAATCTACGCCTTGTGAGCATCCCGAAAAGAATGATTTAAAAAATCTACGACATGTGAGCATGATTTAAAACATCTACGCCTTGTGAGCATCCCGAAAAGAATGATTTAAAAAATCTACGACATGTGAGCATGATTTAAAACATCTACGCCTTGTGAGCATCCCGAAAAGAATGATTTAAAAAATCTACGCCTTGTGAGCATCCCGAAAAAAATTATTTAAGAAATCTACGCCTTGTGAGCATCCCGAAAAGAATGATTTAAAAAATCTACGCCTTGTGAGCATCCCGAAAAAAATTATTTAAGAAATCTACGCCTTGTGAGCATCCCGAAAAAAATTATTTAAAAAATCTACGCCTTGTGAGCATCCCGAAAAAAATTATTTAAGAAATCTACGCCTTGTGAGCATCCCGAAAAAAATTATTTAAAAAATCTACGCCTTGTGAGCATCCCGAAAAAAATTATTTAAAAAATCTACGCCTTGTGAGCATGATTTAAAAAATCTACGCCTTGTGAGCATCCCGAAAAGAATGATTTAAAAAATCTACGCCTTGTGAGCATCCCGAAAAGAATGATTTAAAAAATCTACGACATGTGAGCATGATTTAAAAAATCTACGCCTTGTGAGCATCCCGAAAAGAATGATTTAAAAAATCTACGCCTTGTGAGCATCCCGAAAAAAATTATTTAAGAAATCTACGCCTTGTGAGCATCCCGAAAAGAATGATTTAAAAAATCTACGCCTTGTGAGCATCTCGAAAAAAATTATTTAAGAAATCTACTCCTTGTGAGAATCCCGAAAAAAATGATTTAAAAAATCTACGCCTTGTGAGCATCCCGCCTTATGGGCTTCATGAACAAATTATTTTTAAAATCTACGTCTAAACAATTATTGCCTAAAAGTATGCACAAAAAATATGACAAGAAATGTTACAAAATGTTCATGTTTGTAGCATAGACACGAACCCGCAGTGGCGAATTGTAGGCGCCACCTTGTGATCGATAGCAAAGGTATTTTAATGGGATTTGAATCGAATGCCGATAAATCTCCTACTTTCGTGGATTCGAATAATCCACGGCTTATGGGCTTTATGAAAAAAAATATTTAAAAAAACTACGCATTATGGTCGTCTTGAAAAAAAATGATTTAAAACATGTTCGCCTTCTGGGCTTCGAATAATCTACGGCCATTTACGCCTTATGGTCCTCTTGAAAAAAATTATTTAAAAAATGTTCGCCTTCTGGGCTTCGAATACGCCTTATGGGCTTCATGAAAAAAAAATGTTCGCCTTCTGGGCTTCGAATACGCCTTATGGTCGCTTCGAATACGCCTTATGGTCGTCTTGAAAAAAATTATTTAAAAAATTTACACCTTATGGTCGTCTTGAAAAAAAAATATCCTTTTAGATCCTTTGAAAAGAATTATTTAAAAAATCTACGACTTATGGTCGTCTTGAAAAAAATTGTTTAAAAAATCTACGTCTAAAAGTTATTGCCTAAAAGTATGCAAAAAATATGACAAGAAATGTTACAAGGTGTTCATGTCTGTAGCAAAGACACGAACCCTCAGTGGCGAATTGTAGGCGCCACCTTATGATCGATAGCCAAGGTATTTTAATGGGATTTGAATCGAATGCCGATAAATCCCCTACTGTCGTGGATTCGGTTAATCTACGCCTTATGGGCTTCAATAAAAAAAATATTTAAAAAATCGCCCTGTGGGCAACCCGAAAAAAAATTATTTGCAAAATCTACACCTATTTGGGAGCTTGAAAAAATCTTTAAAAAAAAATCCACCCTTTTCTTCACTGGGTTATGTTCTCCACTGGATGCTATTTTATGATAAGCTATGCTATACCAATTTGAAATCAATGAATTGTTATAGCATGGCGTAAACGTCACATTACCTCTCTCGCTCTCTTCTGGACCCCCTCATCACGTTAAAGGGTTTTATGAGCCAGAAAAAACAGCTTTTGATCTGATTTTATTGCAAATATTTTCATGGATTGCGAACGCTGGGCCTATTAACTCTGCAGGTGGTCCTCCGTTTTTTTTTTTTTTTTTTTGGAAATGTGATTTTTATTCAGCTGCCATTGTTAAGCTAGACAATGGCCCTGCGACATGTTGGAGCTGCCTGCATTGAAAGCAGCTGGAATTCGGCTGATTGACTGGTTTGGAAAATTTGGATTTTTGTTTTGGGATTTTTTAATTTAAAAGGGCTTTTGAAAATAGATCAGGGGGAATCAATCGATTTTTTTTTCGATATTTGAAAATCTCCTGGGGAGTTTGATTGTTGTTTTGTTATTTCGAATTCCGATTTAGCAATTTTTTAATTAATGTTTTTTGTCTTTTTTTCCAGATTCTCACATCCCCCATTTGTGTGACAATGTCAGATGCCCTCCCCTGTCGGAAATGCATTGCCCCGAGGACAGTGATATCCGTGAACTGATACCCGAACCTTTGATTATGGAAGATGACTTCCATAATACCTCCTATATTGATCCGCTGGATGAGGCCTATGCTTTTTGCTGTTTAAGCCAGAAATGTGTCTGTAAGACGTGTTATATACCCGATTGTGCCAGTGATTCGGAAGTGGTGGTAGAAATCTCTCCCGAAAATATGGATCACCCAGGCCATTGCTGTGGCCAATATGAATGTCATCGTGAACCAAATTGTACTGCGGAAATTAATACCGATAGCTATTGGCTTACCGATTGTCAACGATGCAAATGTCAGGCCGGACAGAAAATCTGTCATCAAATCTGTGATGAAGGTATCAAGAAGACAGGCGGAGCAATTTGTGAATCGAAAAATCTGAATAAATTCTTTGAACATGGTGACACTTGGAAGGATGGTTGTTACGATTGTCGCTGTGTCAATGGTGAGCCACATTGTGTCATTAATTTCTGTAGTGCTGTCGATTGTCCGACACATCGTCAGGTGACATTGAAGGATATGTGTTGCCCCGTCTGTTGGCCTAAAGGTTTTCCCATGCCCAATGGGGATGATGAATATGATGATAATGGTGGTGATTCCGGGCATCACTATGATGATGTTCATGACTACAATGAGGTGGAGGCGAATGTGGAACCGAATTTGGAATTGAAACCGATTGCCGAGGTGGAGAATAGCACCACATCAACAACGACAACAAGTACTACCACAACCACCACGGCTGCTCCAACCACTACCACAGCAGCTCCAAGTAGCTCCACTACCAGCACCTCAACCTCTACAACTACCACCTCAACCTCTACCACCTCCACTACCCCCAAACCCGAAGAAAAGGTCACACAAAGTCCAGTAGAATTATTGAACCAACCCCTAGGTTCTACCACCTCCTCACCCCCTGCCATACCTTGCCCCACAGGAAGCTCTGCCTCCAGCACCACCACCAGCACCACGCCTGGTCCCTGCACCCATCAAGATGCCGCCTCTTACCAAGTCTATCCTCAAGTTGTAGAACTGATGCGCTATAGCCAACATAATGATTTACTCTATACCATCATCGGTTGCCTTTCAGTCCTCGTTGTCGTCTTGGCCGCCTGGAATATCCATTTGAAGGCGAAACAGAGATCATATCGTCCTGTATCAAATTTTGATGATAACTGCAATACAATGTCTAATATTAAGAAAACTAATGATTATGTTTAAGCGGAACCTAATTTTTTCTAAGTTTTAAATATTTTTTTTCATAAGAACAACAAAAAAAACGCAAACGCAGCTAATATTGAAAGAAAAAACATTAATGGGAAATTAGGGGAGATTTTCAGAAGGGTGAGGAGGCGAAGAAAAGAAATTTTGTACAGAGGAGTAAGGGGAGGACACATTTTTTTACTTCAGGGTCTTCAAAGATCTTCTGGAGACCATCTATAGATAGAAGACCTTTTAGAGGCTCTTTGCAGAACCTTTTAGAGTCCTTCTAAATATAGATGATCTCCTAAAGGCCTTCTATAGATAGCAGACTTTCTGCATGACTTCTATTGATAGTAGATCTTCTAGAAAACCTACTAAAGACCTTCTACAGATAGAAACATTGTAGAGGCCCTATACAGACAGAAGACCTGTACAGGTAGAACGACTTCTAGTAATATTTTATTAATCGGAGACCTTCGGAATGCCTTCCTGAGACAGTATATTAATGTGAGATCTTCGAAATGCCCTTCAGAGGCCTTCTGCAGATAGAAGACATTTTAGAAGCCTTACAAAGATAACAGACTCTCTAGAGGTCATGTAGAGATAGAAGACCGTTAAAGAACCATATGGAGGCCTTCACGACTAAAAAACATCTATGGGTCTTCTTTTCATAATAGGACCTATAGTAGGTTTTGTATAGGTCACCTTGAAAGAGGTGTCCACATTAGAAGTTTTTGAATGTATCCTTTAGAAGTTATCCTACGGCCTTTTGCAGAAAGAAGATCTCTTAGAGGTCTTGTAAAAAATACAAAAATACCTTCTTTTTTATCTTTTACAGATTATATATCTTCAGGGTGCCTTCACACATAGAAAACCGTATATGTCTTCTTTGCATTGCAGGTCATATAGAGGGCTTCCTATAGACCCACTTGAAAGAGAACGTATTTTAAATTTCAGAACGTATTTTAAATTTATTGTAGGGCTTCCTTATATGAGGTCATTTTTAGGATTCCCTATATTGTATAGGGGTCCCTTAGGAAAATTCTACTATATGATTTATATAACTCCTATATGTATATATATATATGGACTTATATATGTCCCTTACAAAACTTCTTCGATAGGTCCCTTAGAGAATACATCTAAAGGTCCCCTATAGATGGCCTTGTGTATGTGTCTTACAATGGAAATTTTCTGCCATAATATATTTTTTTCTCTAAGAACCCGATGTTATGGCCACTTCACTTGAAAAACTGAGGCAAAGACCTTAACAGTACCGAAAAACTTTCAGAACCCCTAATATAAAGCTATAGTTCTTCCAGGAGGTCTTATATCCTCTAAACACCCTAAATGAATTATTAAAGCCACTCCGCATAGAAAATGAGTCCTTCGAAATACCTAAAAATAAGTCGAACCTTGATTATGGCCTACGAACTGCCACTCCGGTTAGAAAATGAGGCTACACCCTTCAAAATAGCAAAATTTCGAGGAACCTTTAATATGACGAAACTTTGCTGTTTTCTTTGGCTCTGTGGAAATTATGGGAGCCTATTCCAAAATTGGGCTTTATATTCAAAATATTCACCCATGAGGTTATTTTTGCTATGCAAACCCAAAAATGTCAAATGCTTATTACTTCCGTCTGAATATGCGACCAAGATCCCAGAAAAAAATATCTGAAAATTGGTTTAATAACCCGACCATAAAATGTTTAACAGATTTTTTTTCATATGTCTTTCATGATCTTAAAAATCGAAATGTTAAACCAACCGACACTTCGTTAGAAAAAGACACACAGGTTCCTTAAAATATCAAAATTATCAGAAACGGAACCTTATATGAAACTTCAATTCAAATTTAATTATAAATTTCAGCCTAGAGGTCTTTTCCCCACTGATAACTCGAAAAATCCCAAAATACAACCACTTTGATCGGAAAAAGCGATCAAGACCCCACAAAAATGTCTAAAAATTGCTTGAGTCCCGCCAAAAAGGGTAACATTTTGAAAAGATTCTTTCCTGAGGTATTTCAGGCTCCAACAAAGCGAAATATTATATTATATAGAACCTTTAAAAAGTGCGAAAAATCCGATAAAGTCCCTTATATGGGGCAAAACAAGGATACACCCTTGAAAAACTGTCAGCAATATAAAGTTCCTAGTTACAGAATTTTGGGTGAAAATGCGGTCAGGACCTTCAAAGTGCCCAAAATTGGAAGGGACCTTTACAAAACGTGGACCGATTCAATGCCAAACATCCTAAGAATTTTTCTCAATGTCCGAACAAATTTGCAAAGCTCTATGTTAAAGTTCCCGAGGTCTTTTGTAATTTTAACAGGTAGATAGGAGTTCGAAATGGAATTGTACTAGGGTCAGGATTATACCGTATGAGGTCTCCGAATATTTTAAAGGTGTTTCCAATTGATTGAATAATTGATTATATATGTACCCTCCCTTTGTCGTATGCCACTTCTGAAAGTATTCCCCATTTCTGTATTTTTTTGCAAATAATATTAAGTTGTATAGTTTTATAAATACCGTTAATAATTATTTTTTTTAAATAATTTTATTTTTTTCTGTTCTGTTATCATTGAAATATACATTCTTGTTGTTTTTTATTTCCTGTTTCTTAATATTACTGTTTTACACCCTGCCTTTTATTTCCTATTTAGCGCTGAGGATCTCAAAAAAATACGATGAAATTAAAATTAAAAACAAATTAAATATTTTTTTCCAAAAACCACAAAAAACATGTAATAAATAAAATTAAATACTTACATAAATTAAAATTAAAACTAAATTTAAAAAAAAAAATATTTTAGATCCCCTAATTTATATAAAGAAAGTATTCAATTAAAAATATCATATATAAATTATAGTTAACACAATATTGGATTAAGTTTTAAATTTAAATAATACCCCATCCCCAGAGAGAAGAAAGAGATAGCACGATAAGTAAACTCAAAAATAAAATGGGTATTTAATGTGTGCCACGGTTGAGCCTCAAATCCAAATTTTATGTATATTTTTCAAAGCAAAAAAATCCTTTTATTCCATTCCTATTTTTTTTAATATTCAATAATAAATACTGTAATTTACTGGAAAATGTTATGCGAAAATTGAGCAACAATTTAAATTAAATTAAAAAAATAATAAATTAATTAAAAGATTAAAACAAATTTTACAAAATCCTGTAATAAAAAAAATCAAAACATAAACCTCTGGTAATATAAGCTTTCTTTATATTGATACAATAATATAACTATTATTATTTATGTGATATCTATTGTTAAGTGAAAAAAGAAGCAAAAAATACTTTATTTCAAATAATAATAATAATAAAAATACTTTTATTTGTTTTTTTTTAAATATGTAAACAAAATACATTTTAAAATTGTATTACTAAACATTAGTTTAAATTAAAAAAAATTGACTAAACTAAAATTTTATTTTTAATAATATTATATAGAAATGCATATATAATTTAAAAATATAATTTAAAAATATTGTTATAGATTTTTTTCAATAATCGAAAAAATTAAGTATTTACAACAACTAACTATTAATCGAATGCATTGGCGTTACAATGCACGTATACGATTATCTGTTGTCTATATATTTATAGTTATAATAGTTATAATAAATATTCGGATACAATTAAATAAACCTATAATTTTCTTCTTAAAATTTGAACAAGGAAAACTTTTTTTTTTTTAATTTTAAAAATACACAACGAAAACTTATTATTACTGTATATGCATAATAAATTAAGATACAAAATAAAATTCAATAAATAAATAAAAATAAATCATAATAATATTTAAAATAAAAAATATATATTTTCATTTTGTTGGTTAACAAAAATTATAAGTATTTTTTTAGTAGCAAACAATGACGAGGATTTAAAAAATAAAGGATCGGATATGGGCCTGGATTTTAAAAAACATGTTTTCAAGTTTCTACAATAGGCGTGGATTTTTATTTTTCAAGGATCCTTAAACATTAACTTTTTTAATGTCCTACCAAAGGCGTGGATTTTTTAAAAATATATTTTAAGGTCCTAACAAAAGCATGGAGGTCTGAAAATATTTTTAAAGGTCCTGCCAAAGGCCTGGATGTCAAAAAAAAAAATTTTTAAGTTCCTAACAAAAGTGTGGAGGCCAAAAATTATTTTTTTTAAGATCCTGCCAAAGGCGTGAAGGCAAAAAAATATTTTTAAGGTCCTGCCAAAGGCGTGGATGTCAAGAAATATTTTTTACGGTCCTGCCAAAAGCCTGCAAGCCAAAAAATATTTTTTTAAGGTCCTGCCAAAGGTGTGGAGGTCAATAAATATTTTCTAATGATCCTTTAACCGACAGGGATTGTTTAAAAATGTTTTTAAAGTCCGAAGGAATGGATTATTAGAAAATATTGTTATACCCTACACAACTATGTTGTCAGGTTGTATTATAGCTTTGTGCAGCCTAAAGAGTTTGTAAAGCCGCGAAATATTGGTCCTAGACTCACCATTACTACACCGATTGTTATATCTAAACTAGCTGAGTCGATCTAGACATGTGTGTACGTCCGTCTGTCTGTCCATAATAATTTGTAAACACGATACAGGCCACATTTATGGACCAATCTTCACGAAATTTTGCATGTAGGATGGGTTCTGGCAAATGAAGACCCCTATTGTTTTTGGTAAAGATCGGTTAATATTTTGGGGATGAAATTGAACAAATACATTAATTTTGTCTGATTTTCTGGTTGCTCCAGAGGCCGCAATTATGACCCAAACATCCCGAATTTTTAAATGGAGAAGGGGATCAGACCAAAGAATATGCATGCCTGTTTCGATAAAGGTTTGTCATTATTTAAGTATACCGATCGTCATATCTCAGCTAGCTGAGTCGATCTAGACATGTGTGTGTGTCCGTCCGTCTGTCCATTATAATTTGTAAACACGATACAGGCCACAGTTTTGAACCAATCTTCACGAAATTTTGCATGTCGGATGGGTTCTACCCAATGAAGAATCCTATTGTTTTTGGTAAAGATCGGTTAATATTTAGGAGATTAAATGAATCTAAAACTTAATTTTTGTCAGATTTTCTGGTCGATTTAGAGGCCGGAATTATGGCCCAAAACTTCGCGAATTTTTACATGGAATCGCCTTCTTCATGTAATCCATGGGCCAAAAAAATAAGCATGCCTGTTTTGATAAAGATCGGTCAATATTTAGCGGGTCAAAATTTGTATTATGTAGCACATATACTTAATCCTGAAGGACATAGACCCGAGATGTTGACAATATATCCAAGAGGATTGGTTGGTCTTTAAATTGATATTGTCGTATGTACTCGGATGTGGGATTTATATGTAAATATTTACAGGTACATACGTATTCAGATATTATTTAGTAATCCATTACCACACTGGAAGGCGGAAATATAGCACAGATGACTTTTAAATGTTCCATAAGGTTCCAGTTATGGTCGTATTTCGATGATGATCAGATAATAATTTTGGGATGAAGTGGACCGACGAAAATTTATTTTTTTTTTTTTTTTTTTTTTTTTGAGTCGATTTATAGGCCACAATTGAAAGTCGAACATCACAACACAACCTACAGAATCTGGACAAATAATTAGAAGAGCTGTACTGAATATTAGTGATATTTCTTGACCTCTAGACCGGCCAAGAGGGCGCAAATATCGCAATTTTTTTTAAAAGGACCCTTTTCTAGGCGTGGATTTTTTAAAGGACCCTTTTCTAGGCGTGGATTATTTTTAAAGGACCCTTTTCTAGGCGTAGATTTTTTTAAAGGACCCTTTTCTAGGCGTGGATATTTTTAAAGGACCCTTTCTAGGCGTGCATTTTTTAAAGGACCCTTTTCTGGGCGTGCATTTTTTAAAGGGCCCTTTTCTATGCGTGGATTTGTTAAAGGACCCTTTTCTAGGCTTGGATTATTTAACGGACCTTTTCCTAGGCGTGGATTTTTTAAAAATATTTTTTTAAGTTCCACCAAAGGCGTGGATGTTTAAAAAATATGTTTACATACAGACTGTGTTCGACCTACGACCTAAAAGTATGCTATAATTTTATTTACAAAAACCCATCAGCCAATGCGGAAGAAAAATTGCCGCTTTTTTAAAAACCATTTTTGTGTGTGTTTTTCATTTTCAGGTAACAGGTGCCCAGCACTGAACAGTAGGGCGTATTACGGAACATGATTGAATTCAAATGCAAATAACTCAGAGACTACTTAACCGATTTTTATAAAATTTGCAGCAATGGTTAGAGGGAATTATAAAGTTTTATTCCACATTGACAAAACATATATAAATTAATGTTAGGTAAGCGGAAATTAGCATTATGTGTAAGTTCAAAGATTTTTAAATTATCAACTAGTGTTTTGCTAAATGTGAACACAGCTTTGTTCGATTTAAACGAAAATTTTTGCACAGCTTATTGAATTGAGTCTAAAATGATGTCGTATTTTGTTATACCTACTTTTAATCCAAAAATGGGATCTATATGGCATTGGTAGGATCGGTATGATGGAATTTTCTATTTGTATGCAAATTAGGGATAATTGATACAGACATCGATGTAGGTTACACTACTAATTCCTTGTATATACCGTCAGTGGTACATATACCCTCTATAGAGTATATACCCTCTATATAGTCGACCCTATCCAAAGAATACAAATTTTGTCATTTTTCACACAAAAGTCAGGGTTCATTTGACCCGCTAAATATTGACCGGTCTTTATCAAAACAGGTATGCTTATTCTTTGGCCCGATCCCCTTCTCCGTGCAAAAATTCGCGGTGTTTGGGCCATAATTGCGGCCTCAGGAGCAACCAGAAAAACCTACAAAAATAAAGTTTTTGGTCCATTTCATCCCCTAAATATTAACCGATCTTTTCCAAAAACAATCGGGGTCTTCATTGGCCAGAACCCATTCTACATGCAACATTTCGTGAAGATTGGTCTGGCCTGTATCGTGTTTACAAATTATAATGGACAGACGGACGGACGGACACACATGTCTAGATCGACTTAGCTAGTCGAGATATGACGATCGATATACTTAAAGGTGGGTCTAGGACCAATATTTCGCGGCGTTACAAACTTTTGGAGCTGCACAAAGCTATAATACCCTGACAACATAGTTGTGTAGGGTATAAAAATCAACGCGTTTGGTAGTAGCTTAAAAAATCTACGCCTTTGATAGGACCTGAAAAAAATGCACGACTATAGTAGACACTTAAAAAAAATATTTTATTAAAAAAATCTATTTTTTTAAATTATTTTCGCATTTTTCAGGTTTTTTCTTGTAGAAATAATTAATTTTAAATCTTTGACGTAACGAAGACGATTTTCTTCCGTATGATGACAACAGAAAACGATCGACAAATCCGTTGAAAATATGGCAGGCCCAGCCCACCTATAACGATAATTATATCTTTTGAAATTATACTGTTCTCGCAATCACCAAAAATCTACAAGGAAGGATTGCAGCAATACAATAGAGGCCAAAAACACCAGTGTACAGTGTACCAAAAACACCAGTGTATGTATGTATTTTTACAAAGAAAATTTAATAAAAATAAAAGAAATACTTTACTAAAAAACACTGTTTGTTTTTATTTACGGCTATAAATACGTAAGTATACATACATACGGTAAGTATACATACATACCTCTCCATACGCGCCCCACACATATTTAAGTGATGACGTCACAATTTTATTTTTTCCCCTGGGCATTGTGCCTGTTTTTGGATAAATTTCGCAAAATTACCAGGCGCCCAGAAAAAACAGAAAGTAGCCCGCCAAAAAAATATAGAAAAAATTTGCATCTGGCAATGCCGTGCTAAGAAATTTGCAAAAATTTTTGCATACTTTTAGGCGCTCGATTTTTTGCGCGCGGGTAGAGTTTTGCCAGACCAAAGTTTTTTTTTATTTTATTTTTTTTGCGGCAACTTACTATTTTTTCTGGGCGCCTGGTATTTTTGTGAAATTTGCCCAATAATGCACCACATTCTTGGGTTTTGTTTTTTTTTTTGGGAGACAACCAGGATAGACTTATGGCGTTACTGGTTTACAAATAAACTCACATTGAGAACCCCCACTAACAGATTTTTTTAGACTTCCACAAATGAATAAAAAGTCATTATAGGTATTTGTTTTTAAATCAGTTTATTTGTTTTATTTTATCATTAAAATATCAATTATGCACATAAATAAGAAATTAACTAAATACTTAATTTACTTAATAGTATTTATAATTAATACAATAGTAGTGTCCGGGAAAGAATGATGAACGAAGAAGTCAGGCAGACAGGCTTACAATTTGAAGTGGGTAGGCATTTTTCTTTCGGAACAGAAACAGGTGGTTAGAAAAATCAACTGTGGGCTTTCAACTCCGTAACATGACCCAGGATTGAAATTCGGAGCAAATAATTTTGGGGCTCATATCAGGAAATAGATTTCAAAAAATTCAACATAACTGCTTTAGTCCTGGAAGAATAATAATTTTTGTGAAAATTAACTGAATAAAATATTTTTTTGAGGTCCTACCACAGGCTAGGATTTTTTAAAAATACGTTTAGGGACACGTCCCAAAATATCTTTCGATTTGCACGAAATTTGACACAGTGTACTGAATTAAGCTTAAATGATGTGCCCATATATATCTTCATCCGATTTAAACCAAATGGTCCACCAAAGTCCCTAAATATCTTTCGATTTGCACGAAATTTGGCATAGTGTACTAAATTGAGTCTAGAATGATGTGTGTTAAGTTTCCTGAAAATCGGCTCAGTTTTAGATACAGCTCCCATATATATTTTCGTCCGATTTAATTAAATGGTGCACCAATGTCCCTATATATCTTTCGATTTGCACGAACTTTGGCACTGCGTGCTGAATTAAGCCTAGAAATATGTGTGTTAAGTATCGTGAAAATCGGTTCAGATTTAGATATAGCTCCCATATATATTTTCGTCCGATTTAATGTAAATGGTGCACCAAAGTCCGAATATATTTTTTGATTTGCACGAAATTTGTCATAGCGTACCGAATTGAGTTTACAATAACGTGAAGATCCGTTCAGATTTAGATATAGCTCCCATATATATTTTCGTCCGATTTTACATAAATGGTGTACTAAACTCCTAATATTTGTCCGATTAACACGTAAAATTTTGCACAACGTATAGAATTAAGACTTGAATGACGATATTGGTTTTGTTAAAATTGGTGAAGGTGCAGCCGTAGCTTTCATATGTATTTCGAACGAGTGCCTGATTGAGATTAAATTTAAACAGATAATATTTTGGGATAAAGTGGACCAAGCTCAGAAGTAGAACCACAGAAATTTAGATTTTGTGGAAGTTGTGTAGGGTATCATATGGTCGGCCCCATCCGACTATACTGCTCCGCTCAATGGTTTTATTTTATTTTTAACGTCCTACCGAAGTCTTGGGTTTTTATACCCTACACAACTATGTTGTCAGGGTATTATAGCTTTGTGAAGACCCAAAAGTTTGTAACGCCGCGAAATATTGGTTCTACACCCACCTTTAAGTATACCGTTCGTCATATATCGACTAGCTGAGTCGATCTGTGTGTCCGTCCGTCCGACATGTGTGTCCGTCCGTACGTCTGTCCATTATAATTTGTAAACAGGATACAGGCCACAGTTATGGACCAATTTTCACGAAATTTTGCATGTAGGATGGGGTCTGGCCAATGAAGACACCTATTGTTTTTGGAAAAGATCGGTTAATATTTAGGGGATAAAATGGACCAAAAACTTTATTTTTGTCTGATTTTCTGGTCGCTTCATAGGCCACAATTAGGACCCTAATCTCGCGAAATTTTATATTGAGAAGGGGATCGGGCCGAAGAATAAACATGCCTGTTTCGATAAAGATCTGTCAATATTTAGATGGTCAAATGAACCCAGACTTTTGTGTGAATAATTACAAAATGTGTATTCTATGGGGTATATATTTGCACCTGAAGGTCCTTAACCGAGAAGTTGATAGTATGTTCAAGAGGAGTGGTTGACCTTTAAATTGATACCAATTATATTGTCGTATGTACTCGGATGCGGGACTTACACATAAATATTTACAGGTGCTTACGTATTCATATATTATTTAGTAACCAATTACCACACTAGAGGGCGGAAATATAGCGCTGATCGCTTTGAAATTTTCCATGAGGTTCAAGTTATGGTCACCGACATCGCCTATAAATTTCGGTGATGATCAGATAATAATTTAGGGATGAAGTGGACCGAAAACTTTTTTTTGAGCTTTTTTCGAGTCGATCTATAGGCCAAAATTGAAATCCGAACATCACAACACAACCCACGGCGAAGGAAATCTGGACAAGTATTTAGAAGGGCTGTACTGAAAATTAATAATATTCGGAAAATATGTCAGTGTAAGAAAGAGTTGATTTTGACCTCTAATCGGGCAAGAGGGTGCAACTATCATGAAATATTACCCAGGCTCAGAATACAAATCAGCAGAAAGTTAGAGATCCATAGTAGTTGTGTAGCGTAGCATATGGTCGGCCCCGTCCGACTATACTGCTCCGCTCACTGGTTTAAAAATATGATTAAGGTTCCACCAAAGGTTTGGATTTTCAAAGACATTTTTAAGGTCCTACAAAGGTGGTGGGTTTTTTAAAAACACTTTCTTAGGTCCTACCAAAGAAGTGGATTTTTTAGAGTATATTTTTTCAAACTTCCAATATCCAAATCTCAAATGTTTACTATTCTCAGAACAATTTAGACATAACAAATAATTTACAATGAAAAGTTAACGGCAATCTTTTCACTACAACAAAAACCCCTGAATAACCACAACAACAACATTCCCTCATAAAGACTAAACATAAAATTGTTCTCTAATCTTCAAGGTGTATTGTTTTGATTTTTGTTCTATGGTCTCCCACACTCCCAACATAACTCACTTAAGGATTCCCTCGTTCCTCGTGCAAAGGCAAACAAAGAAGCTTTTGGCATTGGCTTCGTTTTTTAAATCTATGATCGTTAGCGTTTTGGTGATGATGCGATATGTCTTGTTTATTCTGTTATTGTTGTTGTTTGTTAGAGGAAAGCTTTAGGGGAATTTCGGTACAACTAAACAGCCTGCCTGCCTGCCTGCCATCCATCCGTCCACATCCACTTCATTTGGCAGGAGGCCAACCAAACAACAACTGAGGATTAACTCTGGAGAATATAAACGGAGTTTATGAAGTATTGTTTGTAACAAAAACGACAACAATAACATCAACATTCTAGCCTAGATGCCAGATTATTTTTTTGTTTTGGGTAAACGGTATTTTGTTGCATCTTGACTCTTGGCTTGGCAGTTGAAGGTATATCAGCCATAGGAGAGCCTCCTCAGTTATTTAGCCGCACCTGGTTTCTTTAGAATTTAATGTTTTATTTTTTTTCCTGCCTAAGAAAATGTGTGTTTGCTTGTGTGTGCGTCATTTCCTTTGAGTTGTGGTTGTGTGGTTTTCTTCCCCAAAAAGAGATTTTATGTTATTGATATCAAAATTACAGCAATGAACTGAAAAGAAAGAAAATAGCTGTTGTTCTGTTATGTTTTAAAGGCACAAGAAGGCGGCGAACATTATTTATGAAAGATTACGAAATGAGGGCTTCGAAGATAATGATGGTATTTAGAGTAAGCATTTACATTCCAAAAAAAATCTTTTTTGAAAAATTTAGAAAATCAATAAATTTAAATACCAGTCGGACGGGATCGACCATATGATACTCTACACAACATTCACGAAAACATAACCCTCTGTAGTTCTATATTCTGAGCTTGGGCAATATTTCGCGATATTTGCACCCTCTTGACCTACTAGACTAAACTAATATTCAGCACTATACAGCCCTTCTAATTACTTGTCCATATTCCCTTCACCGTGGATTGAGTTGTGATGTTCGGCTTTCAATTGTGACCTATAGATCGATTAAAAAAAAAAAAATCTCAAAAAATTAAGTTTTCGGTCCACCTCATTCAAATATTATTATCTGATCATCACCGAAAATGAGAGGCGTTGTCCTTAACCATACCTGGGTCCTATGTCCTTCAGGATTTAGTATATACGCTATGGAATACAAATTTGTTCATTTTTCACACAAAAGTCAGGGTCCATTTCACCCTGACTTTTGGTGGCGCTGTACGTCTGTGTAGCGTTTACACAAACCATTATTGATAAATTGTCTGAAATACGTGGTAATCTAATTAGATTTTAAATGGTCTCACGTATTTTCCCTACTGCAGAATATTGAAATATTATTCTTTGCAAAAAACCACGCTTCTTATAGATTTTGAAAAATATTTTGAATTTTTTTTTTCATTATTCCCACGTCATATGACGATTGGAAATATATTATTTAATGATAAGCTTCGGAGGACTTTTAAAAAAATAAACTGTAAAAAATCCATCCAGAAGTGTGTTCAAAATCGGGTTAAATTACAGAGTTAAATTCAGACAAGAAATGGCTAGAAAATGCTGCTTGCATTTGTCCTCAAAACACCAGTAAAAAAACTACGATGTAATTTGACCTGATTTTGAATTCTTTCCCGTATTTGCCCTACTTGTCAGGCAAGGAAAAAATAATCTGTAATCAAATTTACGCTTATGATAACCTTTGAATTGTTTAATAGTTTTTAATACACACTTGTGACATAGGGGAAAGCCTTCCGAATCGGATCAAATGATATTGTAGTCCATACCATTATCGCCAGATGGAGCTGAAGCGTTTTCGTACTGTCGACACAAACCATTAGTGATGAATTGTCTGAACTAAAATCTAATTTAATCCGATTCTGCATGCCCTCCCATATTTTCCCTACTATTGAGAAGATATTCTTCAAACAAATACAATCTTCTTGAAATCTTAAACATTTTTGCACCTGTGATAACGAATGGAAAACTAGTCATTAAAATATCCAAATTTGTAGGTATGATGAATTTTGGGAAAAAATATTAATTCCTGAAAATATTGCTCTACTACTGTTGGACTAGGTAAAATATGGGAAATCGTTTAAGGAGTAGGTCAAATACGGGAGAGTGTTCAAAATCGGATCAAATTACGTCGAAGTTTAGGCAATTGCCGTATGCTGGCGATTTTTATGCTTGTAGCATAGGCATGCATCATCGAAATGACTGAATGCAGAAATGACGATTGGCTCAGACCTTCTGATTTGGCGGATGGGGAGAGTAGGCGGTATAGCACTATCCTTCGGGAGTGTGTTGTTGATAGGTGGAGCACAAGGTGGACGAACAGTGACAAAAGAAGGGTGACGTACGAATTTATTCGTGACGCAACGTTCGTAGTGGACCGGCCAGACTTTCGCTTCGGCTTAAGTACTGGTTTCTTACTGACGGGGCATGGTTCTCTTAATGCGTTTCTGCATAAAAGAGGCCTGTCCCAAACGGATTTATATGGGTACGAGATGACTGAGGACTGAAAGCATATACTGACGGAATGATGTTACTATGATGACATTAGAGATTTAGCAAGTATGGGTATATCGAATGGAGGAGAGGGGTGGGATTTCAGTAGGGCTCTTGAAGACGATCGGACCTTTAGTTGTTTAAGTAGTTTTGCTCGTGAAGCATTTAGGAGAAGGACGGTATTTAGTGGAGGAGGTCCTCGCACATAGCCCCCTTGCAGTTGGGTTTGGTCGGTTGCACCGGGTGGCGGTGGGTGTTGGTGTTGGTGACTGTTGGTGGTGGCGTGCTGCCTGCGGCTGTTTTGCATCGTGGGTGGTTCGCGGTTTTTACTCCACGAGGTTCACTTGGCTTGTGGATGTTGTGTAGGCTGTCCGTGAGGGCAGTTTCGTTGATTGTTTGTTTGTGATGTCCGATGTTGCAGTCCTTGGACCCCGTGAGGACAGCATGTTAATTGTTTGTGTTGTGTGTATTTGTTCAACGTCGCCACTGCCTGTGGCAAGGTCTTCCTTGTCACTTGCGATTTTTTGCTGCCGTTATTTATATTGTTTTGGGATACCAGCCCGGACTTGTGTCGTACTTGGAGAGGCTTCGGACTCGAGCCTGAGCGGAGGTTTTCCGTACCGCGTGTGTCAGGTCCCCCTAGATCTGTTGATCCAGCCCGACAGTTTGTGTGGTCCCCTGGGGAGCTTCGCGGGGGTTGTAGTTTCGCCCCTCACCAAGGGGGAGAGTATGCCTTCTGCTTGCTCTTCAAGATATGTAAAATAATATAAATTTTTTAAATATAGCATTAAAAAAATCAAGTAATCCTCAAAATATTTTCTTCGAATCATTTTCGAAACCATTGAACATGTCATAAATGTAATGTATGCCACATGTCCTTTATGTGTGTTCTTGTTTTTTATATCTGTTGTCTTCTGCATTATCATCAAACGTGATATGTCTCAAGAATAAAAAAAAGAACAACAACAAAGGAATGCAATAAACTCAAGTAGTCATTACTTACAAGCAATTTCTGTAATCGTTTTTCTTGTGTTATGATCTGAACACGACAAATATTTTTATCTTCATTACTTTCGTTTTGGCTTTCTTATTGTCCTTGTGCAGGAGAAGAAGGACACCAAAAATATAAAAAAACAACAAAACACCGTAACTTCATATGAGTAAGTAAGTAAAGTACCAGTCCTTAATAAACGCAAAAGGTTATATGACAAAGGAATGTCATTTGTGTGTTATTGTATTCTACAGGATTACACACAGACACACATATCTTTTGTCGTTTTTCTTTTTTTTTACTGTACATTCTAATGTTCGCATAAACCTTTAATATGGCCAGTACAAGAAGAACATTATATTCTATGTCAGGCAGTCGGTTGGTCAGCCACCCAGGCAGACTAACAGACAGTTTGTACTTTTTTATGGGTGTACGATGGATTCTTGCGTGTCAACATTCTCTTAAAAACTCCCACTCCATAAAGTATCACACACATAGACACACTCACAAATATAAAATATGACAAGAATAAAACAAAGGAAAACACCAAAGGGATGTGTGAAAAGCTCCTCTCCCCTTACCCACCTTTTCCACACATTGTCTGCTCTCCATAAACAACACTTGTCCTACTTGAGGCACTATTTTGTTTTGTGTGTTCGCCATTTGGCTGATAGTGTGGTCTATCGTCTTTTGCCTTTCGGTTTTTACGATATCCTTCATTATTATTATCATCGTCGGACGAGAGCTCTTTAATGAGGTCTGTGAGTGTATTCTTGTGTGTTGCAACTTAAATTTTATCGTTACTATTTAATGGCATATTTCAAGGAGTCAATCCATGTAGCTGTCTCCGTTGTTGTTGTTGATGTTTTTGCTGTTGTTGTTGTTCTATTGGCTATCAGCGACACTTTAAGGGTCCATTAACAAATGATTTGTCGCAGCAATACTCGCTTTTTATGAACCTAAAGAGATTTGCTCAAAAATTTACTGAAGGAAGTGATGGGGAATGATCGAATTGATAGCTAGGACAACAGTTAATAGGTTATACTTGGCACAGTGGGGAGATAAAGGAAACAAGTTCAATAAAAAATCCAGCCTATTTTAGGATGAAAAATATTTTTAAGAGCTCGAAATGTTTTTAAACCATAAGGAAAGTAGTTAAGTCGGACTGGGCTCCACAAAATATTTTTAGGAAAAATTTGTGCAAATCGAAAGATATATAGAAACCAGTTACATTAAATCGGACGAAAATATATAAGCTATATCTAAATCTGAAACGATTTTCACGAAATTTAACACACATCTTCAGACTTAATTCAGTACCCCATACCAAAATTCGTGCAAATCGAAAGATATATAGGCTCTTTGATACACCATTTACCTAAAATCGGGCGAAACTATATATGGGAGCTATATCCAAATCTGGACGTATTTTCACGAAACTTAACACACATCATTCTGCACCATATTCATTACGCTGTGCCAAATTTCGTGCAAATCGAAAGTTATATAGGAACTTTGATGCACTAGTTACCCAAAATCGGACGAAAATATGTATGGGAGCTATATCTAAATATGAACCGATTTTCACGAAACTTAACACACATCATTCTAGACCTAATTCAATACGCTATGCCAAAATTCGTGCAAATAAAAAGATTTCCAGGGACTTTAATGGACTATTCACCTAAAATCGGGCGAAACTATATATGGGAGCTATATCTAGGTCTGAACCGATTTGCATCAAACTAAGCACACTTTATTAAAGACGCAATTCTGTACTCTGTGCCAAGTTTGGTGCACATGGAATGATATATAGGGACTTTTGTGCACCATTTACCTTAAATCGGAAGAAAATATATATGGGAGTTATATCTAAATCTGAACCGATTTTCACTAAATTTAACACACATCTTTCTAGACTTAATTGAGTACGCTATGGCAAATTTCGTGCAAATCGAATGATTTTCCGAGACTTTGGTGCACCAATTACCTTAAATCGGATGAAAATATATATGGCACCTACATCTAAATCTGAACCGATTTCCGCGAAACTTAGCACATCATTCTAGACTTAATTCAGTTCGCTATGCCAAATTTCGTGCAAATCGAAAGATATATAGGGATTTTGGTACACCATTTACCTTAAATCGGACGAAAATATATATGGGAGCTATATCTAAATCTGAACCGATTTTTCCCAATTTCAATAGGGTTCGTCCTTGGGCCAAATAAATAACCTATGCCAAATTTCGTCCAAATCGGATCATAAATGCGACCTGTACTTCGTTTACAATTTAACATAGACAGACGGACATGGCTAAATCGACTCAGAAAGTGATTCTATGCATATTCTCAAAAGGAACCATGGGTCTATCTCGATTATTTTTGCCTGTTACAAACATATGCACAAAGACATATTACCTCGTACCACAGTGTGGTGAAGGGTATAAATACGCCTTGGATAATCCTCAAAGAATATTTAAAAAAATTCATGCCTATTTTAGGAGCTTGAAAAAATATTTTTAAAAAATCCACGCCTATTTTAGGAGCTTGAAAAAATATTTTTAAAAAATCCACGCCTATTTTAGGAGCTTGAAAAAATATTTTTAAAAAATCCACGCCTATTTTAGGAGCTTGAAAAAATATTTTTAAAAAATCCACGCCTATTTTAGGAGCTTGAAAAAATATTTTTAAAAAATCCACGCCTATTTTAGGAGCTTGAAAAAATATTTTTAAAAAATCCACGCCTATTTTAGGAGCTTGAAAAAATATTTTTACAAAATCCACGCCTATTTTAGGAGCTTGAAAAAATATTTTTAAAAAATCCACGCCTATTTTAGGAGCTTGAAAAAATATTTTTAAAAAATCCACGCCTATTTTAGGAGCTTGAAAAAATATTTTTAAAAAATCCACGCCTATTTTAGGAGCTTGAAAAAATATTTTTACAAAATCCACGCCTATTTTAGGAGCTTGAAAAATATTTTTAAAAAATCCACGCCTATTTTAGGAGCTTGAAAAAATATTTTTAAAAAATCCACGCCTATTTTAGGAGCTTGAAAAAATATTTTTAAAAAATCCACGCCTATTTTAGGAGCTTGAAAAAATATTTTTAAAAAATCCACGCCTATTTTAGGAGCTTGAAAAAATATTTTTAAAAAATCCACGCCTATTTTAGGAGCTTGAAAAAATATTTTTAAAAAATCCACGCCTATTTTAGGAGCTTGAAAAAATATTTTTAAAAAATCCACGCCTATTTTAGGAGCTTGAAAAAATATTTTTAAAAAATCCACGCCTATTTTAGGAGCTTGAAAAAATATTTTTAAAAAATCCACGCCTATTTTAGGAGCTTGAAAAAATATTTTTAAAAAATCCATGCCTATTTTAGGAGCTTGAAAAAATATTTTTAAAAAATCCATGCCTATTTTAGGAGCTTGAAAAAATATTTTTAAAAAATCCACGCCTATTTTAGGAGCTTGAAAAATTATTTTTAAAAATCCACGCCTATTTTAGGAGCTTGAAAAAATATTTTTAAAAAATCCATGCCTATTTTAGGAGCTTGAAAAAATATTTTTAAAAAATCCACGCCTATTTTAGGAGCTTGACGCGCCTTAAAAAATATTTCTAAAAAATCCACGCCTTAATAAAAACCTTGACAGAAATATTTCGAAAAATCCACTCCTACTATTTTCAAAAATATCTACGCTTTTGATTACATTTGAAAAATTAGGCTTCTGTTGGAGTAGGAGAAATTCAGGAGAGTGTTTGAAATAGGAACAAAATTCATCGTAGTTCGGACAATTGCTGCTAGCTGGCGCACTGCGTCTTCATAGCATAGACACGAACCATCTATGGTGAATTGTCTGAACAGCAATGCAATTTGAATTGATTTTGAACGATCTCCCGTATTTCCCCTACTTGTAGGACATTGAAGAATATTCTTGCAGCAAATCCTTGAAATAAATGTTTTTGAAAACTTGAAAAATATTTTTTTGATACCTACGCATGCGATAACATTTTAGATCATGATGTAAAAAAATATGCTTCTGCTATGGAGTAGTGGATACACAGCAGAGTGTTTAAAATCGAATTAAATGCCATAGTAGATTAGAATTTCCGATAGATGACGTTCTGCACTTCGAGGTAATTTAATACGATTTTCAAAACTCTCCCGCATATCACCAACTTGTTAGGCATTGGACAAAAATACTCTTTAAATATTTACGTTTCTGTAAAATATTGGAAAATAATTTTATAAAAAATTCAGCAATCTTTGAGGCATTTAAAAGTATTCTAAAAAATTGAAATTTTTTGCTTCTGTTGGAGTAGTGGAAAAACAGCAGAGTGTTTAAAATCGAATCGAAAAGCTATAGTAGATTAGAATTTCCGATAGATGGCGTTATCCATGTGTGTAGCATAGGCACGAACCATTAGTGTTGACTTTTCTGCACTTCGAGGAAATTTAATACGATTATCAACACTCTCCCGCATTTCACCTACTTGTTAGGCATTGTATAAAAATAATCTTTAAATATTTGCATTTTTTGTAAAATATTGGAAAATAATTTTATAAAAAATTCAGCAATCTTTGAGTCATTTAAAAATATTAAAAAATCCGCACTTTTTTGCTTCTGTTGGAGTAGTGGAAACACAGCAGCGTGTTTAAAACTCAATTAAATGCCATAGTATATAGTAGAATTTCCGATAGATGGCGTTATCCATGTGTGTAGCATAGGCACAAACCATTAGTGTTGAATTTTCTGCACTTCGAGGTAATTTAATCCGATTTTCAACACTCTCCCGCATTTCACCTACGTGTTAGGCATTGTATAAGAATACTTTTGTCTGTAAAAATATTGGAAAATAATTTTATAAAAAAAATTTGAGTATTTAAAAAAATTTGCCATTTTTTTGAGACATTGAAAATTATTATTAAAAAAACTATTTACCCTAATATTGGTCTTAAAATTGTTTTCTCAATAAAAATCCATTCTTCTATGCTCTATTAAAAAAATTCTTATTTATATCCTTTATATCGTCCTTGCCCCACAATTATAATTACCACATTCAATATGTGGTCGTTCAATTTTATTACACATTTTGTTAAACAACCCAAGCAACTAATAATAATGATAGGAATTTTACAATAACCATTATTTGAAAATTATTATCAGTCCATATTGTCCTGGGGAACAAAAACAACCGCATTCGTTTTAAAGATAGTCATTAATCACTTTCCACCATTTACCAAATGAGTCCACCATTGAAGTTCTCTGCATTGGGAAATGGGTGGTTTTAATGGCGTGTAGACAAAATGAACTTCGGATGATAGTTAATTTGACTTGAAAATATAATTTATTACTCAAATTCTTTTATAATATTGCCAACCGAGGGAGTGTAGGGAGAGGTGTAATTTTTATTATCCCCCCAAAAAAATAATAATGGGAAAGTTTTCAAAAGAACAATACAAAAAAAGGAAAATTATTGCCTCGAATTGTTATCCTTTGAATTTCGTTTTCAGTTTTATGAACAAACTTTCAATACTTTTGTGAATAAATTTTAATGAATGTCTCTCTGTGTGTGTGTGTCTGTGCATATTAATTAAGCCATAAATATTCCGCATTCAAACTCCAATTAGGCAACAATATGTAATGGATTTATTTTTATTACTGCCACTCTCCCTCTCTCTATCTGGCGATAATTCACACAATATTTAAATGCAGAACCAATTTTTATTATTCTATCCTAGATAGGCTTTGTAGCAGCTGTATCTAGGTGACTACTAGTCACCATCACCACTGTCGTGTTGTAGCACATATAAAATATTAACACGTTGTGACATAAATACGTGCAATATTCATAAATCGAAATTATGAATTAATTAACTGCAAAGGTGTGGAAATGAAATCAGAATTGACAAAATTACATTTTTGTGGTTATTAACATTGACAGAACGTAGCGGAACGGTTATGGAATTGTAGAATTGTTACACATACATTGAGGGGCATAAAATCGAATTATGTCAATATTATTAATTTAAATTGCGAATTGTTTTTATTTGCAATAAATTATTATTTTTATGTACAGCAGCATCGTAAACTACTTACATTTTACAGGCGTTGATTTAAACACGTAATAATTCCAGGGTCATAAAAAGCATTGATATTTAAAAATAGTATGTCAATAAATCTCAAAGTTCATTCCCAGTGTGTTTTTTCTCAATACTCTTAAAGTAGGGAAAATATGGGAGAGATTTCAAAATTGTATTAAATTGCATCGTAGTTCAGTTAAATTGACCACAGGTAGTTTATACCTAAACTATAAACATGAACAGCGTCATCTTGAGACAATCGTCTGAACTATGATTTAATTTGATTGGATTTTGAACGCTTTCCCATGTTTACCCTACTCCTATAGAAGCGTAACTGTTTCGAGTATGAATGTTTTTGATTTTCTTAAAATTAATTATTATCACAAAAGAGGATTTGTTTCAAAAACACTACACTATATTTATAGGTGATATAAGGGAGAACATTTAGCATCGGATTATATAACATCGTAGTGCAGACACTTCCCACTGGCAATTTATCACGTTGGCAATTTATCACGAACTTAAAGAGTGGGGAGCTTTTAAATGTTTCAAAGTCCGAAAGAAGACTAAGTTTTTTTAGAATTAAAGATTTCTTAATAAGGTCTTAATTATCAAATATTTTTCAAAGAAGCGGACTTATTTAAAGAGTATTTATATACGATCCTAAGGAAGGGTAAAAAAACAAGTGAAAAATCGTTAAGTTCGGCCGGGCCGAACTCATATAACTATTTTAATATAAACCAGTAAGGAAAGTAGAAAAGTCGGACGGGGCCGACAATATGATACCCTTCAATACTTTGGGCATATTCAACAGATGAATCCTAACAGACGCCGCATTTTTAAAGGACCACTAAAATGAAATTGGATACATAAATATGTCATTCTGCAACTATAGAAGTTATATCTAAATCTGAACCGATCAAAATTTTTGTTGACATAATTCGAATCTACACTGATTAAGGAATGTCTCTACAAAATTTCAAGTGAAAATCTTAAGAACTCTTGAAGATATATCCGATTTATTGTGTCCGCATCAAGTGACGGCTGAAGGGCTTCTCAAACTTTAAACGCGTTTTTCTCTAAACATTTCTTGCGAATGGCGGGCACGATAACTCAAAAACTAATAATCCAATCGGTTCCAAATTTTGCAACGTTTCTCTGGGAGTGTATAGCTCTCGTATGAACTAGGATAAAGCCAATCGGTGAAGATCTTCCTTATTTTTTAACTTGGTTTTTGGTCAAAAATCGGCAATTTTCCAAAAATATTTTTTCAAAGGTCCACCATTTTTTTAATTTTAGAGCGAAGTCAATAATCCTAGTTCATACGAGAGCCAGACATGTACTCTTTCTAACACCGTTGGAATTTTCGGATTCCGATGTTCCAGTGAGGAGTTATCATGCCCGCCATCAAAAATAAGGACTTTTTTTAATTACAAAAAACAACAACAAAACAATAACAAAATTTTGTTGTAAATTATTTTTCTTCTCTTTTAAATCTTCAATTGTATATGTGTAAAGTTACAAACCTTAACAAGCATTGGTATTGATTTACCAGCCCATTGAAAATCTTGAAAAAATAAAATCGATAATGGGGGGGGGGGGGTCCCTTAAGACCTAATTTATTACGATATGCTAAATTTCCTGCAAATCAAAAGATATTTAGGGACTTTGGTATACCATTTACAATAAATCGGACGGAAATATATATGTGATCTATATCTAAATCTGGGCCAATTTTCAGGAAACTTAACACACATCATTCTAGAACAAATTCACCAAATTTCGTTCAAATCGAAAGATATATGTGGACTTTGGTGCACTATTTACCTAAAATCGGACTGAAATATATATGGGAGCTATATCTAAATCTGAACTGATTTTCACGAAACTTAGCACACATCACTCTAGGCTTAATTCAGTAGGCTATGGCAAATTTCGTGCAAATCCAACGATATATAGGGACTTCAGCGAACCATTTACTATAAATCGGACGAAAATATATATGGGATCTATATCGAAATCTGAACCGATTTTCAGAAAACTCAACACACATCATTCTAGACCTAATTCATTACGCTGTGCCAAATTTCGTGCAAATCGATGGATATATAGGGACTTTGGTGGACCATTTATATAAAGTCGGACGAACATATATATGGGAGCTATATCTAAATCTGGACCCTCTAGTGTGGGAATGGGTTACTAAATAGTATACTCTCACATCCGAGTACATACGACAATATAATTGGTATCAATTTAAAGGTTAACCACGCCTCTTGGATATACTATCAATTTTTGGGGTCTATGTCCTTCAGGGATAAATATATACGCTATAAAAAAGTAAGGACCCATTTGACCCGCTTAATATTGACCGATATTTATCAAAACAGGTATGCTTATTTTTGGCCCGATCCCCTTCTCCATGTAAAAATTCGCTATGTTTGGACCAGACAAAAATAAAGTTTTGGTCAATTTTATCCCCTAAATATTAACCGATCTTTAACAAAAACAATAGGTGTTTTCATTGGCCTGTATCGTGTTTGCAAATTATAATGGACAGATGAACGGACGGACGGACACACATGTCTAGATCGACTCAGCTAATCGAGATATGACGATCGGTATACTTAAAGGTGGGTCTAGGACCAATATTTCACTGCGTTTCAAACTTTTGGAGCTGCACAAAGCTATACCCTGAGTTGTGTATAAAAATTCATGTCCTGTATACATCCTAAAAAATATATATATGTATATATTTTTTTTATATCCACTTCTTGTTGAGATCCCCAAACTATTTTTTTTTTTTTTTAATCCACGCATTGTGGGGTTGACCTGACAATATTTCTTTAAAAAATTAACGCCCTTTGCAGATTCTCCAAGTAATTTGTCAAAAATATTGCTTATGCCATCTGTAACTGTGTTGGTGTGTGTGTGTTACAGAGCTTTGCTGCTGCAGTATTTTCGCCGCATTTCATGCACACCAAATTAGCTGTGACAATTTTTTTTTTTTTTTTTTTTTTTGATATGATTGTCATTGTTGCTGTTGTTTTGTTTTTCCATATAACACAATTAACAACAACTACAACACCGCAAAAATTAAAACAAACAGAAAACGAAACGCAGAAAAAAACGACAACACTCAGCGTAACTTTAATGAAATGAAATTACGTCTCCGGTATGCGATTTGAATTTTTAATTAAAAAACAAGCGATGTTTATTCAACTTTAAAACATGGGAACCAAAACAGATTCGAGTGTGTTTTGGTTTCGGATTTTGTTAATGTTTTTTTTTTCTTCTGCGGTTTTTGTCATTTTATATAGATGTGTGTGAGTCTGTTTGAGTGTGGCCACACACTGTTTGTTTGGGTGGTTCGGTTTGGTTCGCATCGGTTCTGTACGTGGTGTTAATACCAACACGTTGTGACGCTTAATGCCGGTGGTAGTCTTTTGAAATTGAAAACCCAACCAAGAATAAATGCGAATTCAAATAAAGAAAAGCCTATTTAACCAAAAACGTTCTGTGGGTGGGGGTGTGAGTGTGTGACTACATGTTTTGTCGGTTATTAGCCATATTTATATAGTGTTAATATTTTGTTGTTGTTGTTGTATTTTTTCGCCAATACCCAACTCATTTGTTCGATTGGCTATTTATCAGTGCAATTATCACGTTTGCCGGGATGGCATCGTATGCCATGGCAAATATGAATAATTTGCCAATAAATAAAAACAAGCAATGGGATGAAATAAAAAAACAGGATCGCTTAAATGGATTAATACAGTTCAATAACGATGTGATCAGAAAATATAAAATTGGAACCAAGCGAATTAAACAGCAAAAATGCAGGTAAATCTACAGACACATATTTACATAAATTTTAAAAACAAATTAAAAGTTTGCAAAATGTTTTTTGGAAATTTCCCTTTGCATAAATTTCAATCCTGTCATTTGTTTTTTCGAAGAAATTTTTTCATGTATTGTCACCTCCACCATCACACCATGTCCAAGAGGTTTCTTCCATTAAAATCAAATCATTGCAACGTCAATCAAGATCCATAAATTCATCAAAACTTCAATAAATTCGTAAGTGACAATCGAATAAAGGAATGCCAAAAAATGCTGGGTAATTGTCAAACGAGGAAAAGAAACACACACCCACACACACAACATTTTTGATTTCCATACACCAATGCATGGAAAAGGTTTGTTGACCTGAGTGGAAGGAGGATGAATTTAAATGATATATGAAAATTTGTGAATTAAAACAAGTAAAAAAGCGTTAAGTTCGGCCGGGCCGAACTTTGGATACCCTCCACCATAAAAATACTGACCATTTTTTGAAATGAAAACATAGGGAAAATACATATAACGATAATTCTTCCAATCGATTGCTGTAAACCAAATAGAAAATTCAGCAATTTCAATGAGGGTTTTCCTAAAATCTCAAAACCCTAAAATTTTGACATATATTATTAACGCATGGTATGGTGAAACATGTGTATAAAATCCTGAAAATATTCCAATTTCGAGGGCAATATTATATATGAGGCATACTTAAGCGGGACCAATATTGACAACATTGTGTAGGAATTAGCAACTACTTGGTGTTTTCATTATATAAGGGGTTAGGCCTAATTAAGGCCGATGCAGCTCAAGTTCCGAGCAAATATTTTAGTTTTGAATTCCAATACCGTCCATCACGCTAAATATTAAATAGGTAGGATGTTTTATATAGGACCTGGTCCTAAATGCGGGTCAATATAGTTAATTCTCAAACCTCACGTTTTAGTTTTTAGGTCAAGATAAAAATGATTACAACATATGGCTAAATCGACTAAATCGTTTTAGAATTCCATACTATGTGAACTGAAAATTTCGTCTGCCGAATAACCCCCCTACTATGGTGGAATACAGCTACATGGGATAACCCCAACACCCGCAAAACATCAGCTAACTATTTTAAAATAAAAAAAGGGGGTTATAAGGGGACTACCCCTAAAAGGGGGTGAATATTAATAATTTTTGGTAGGGAGATTTGTTACCATATACGACTACAAAATACCAAATTTCAGCGAAATCGGTTGAAAAACGCGCTCAAGAACCCCAAAATACCGCAAAATTGGGGGTACCCTTATATGGGGGCTACCAGAAAAAGTGGACCTATATTTATAATTTTTTGTGGAGATATTAAGTACCCAATAAGAACCCTATGTAGCAAATTTCAGCGAATTCGGTTGAAAACCGCGCTCAAGAACCCCAAAATACCGAAAATTTGGGGGTACCCTTATATGGGAGCTATGCCTAAACGTGGACCGATAAAGCCCATCTTCGAACTTGACCTGCCTGCAGACAAAAGACGACTCTATGCAAAATTTTGGCGATCTATCTCCATTCGTTTAGACGCTAGAGTGATTACAACAGACAGACGGACAGACGGACAGACGGACAGACGGACAGACGGACATGGCTATATCGTCATAGAATTTTACGCTGATCAAGAATATATATACTTTATAGGGTCGGAAATGATTATTTCGATGCGTTACAAACGGAAAAACAAAACTAATATACCCTCCATACTATGGTGGAGGGTATAAAAAGGGGGTTATAAGGGGACTACCCCTAAAAGGGGGTGAATATTAATAATTTTTGGTAGGGAGATTTGTTACCATATACGACTACAAAATACCAAATTTCAGCGAAATCGGTTGAAAAACGCGCTCAAGAACCCCAAAATACCGCAAAATTGGGGGTACCCTTATATGGGGGCTACCAGAAAAAGTGGACCTATATTTATAATTTTTTGTGGAGATATTAAGTACCCAATAAGAACCCTATGTAGCAAATTTCAGCGAATTCGGTTGAAAACCGCGCTCAAGAACCCCAAAATACCGAAAATTTGGGGGTACCCTTATATGGGAGCTATGCCTAAACGTGGACCGATAAAGCCCATCTTCGAACTTGACCTGCCTGCAGACAAAAGACGACTCTATGCAAAATTTTGGCGATCTATCTCCATTCGTTTAGACGCTAGAGTGATTACAACAGACAGACGGACAGACGGACAGACGGACATGGCTATATCGTCATAGAATTTTACGCTGATCAAGAATATATATACTTTATAGGGTCGGAAATGATTATTTCGATGCGTTACAAACGGAAAAACAAAACTAATATACCCTCCATACTATGGTGGAGGGTATAAAAAGGGGGTTATAAGGGGACTACCCCTAAAAGGGGGTGAATATTAATAATTTTTGGTAGGGAGATTTGTTACCATATACGACTACAAAATACCAAATTTCAGCGAAATCGGTTGAAAAACGCGCTCAAGAACCCCAAAATACCGCAAAATTGGGGGTACCCTTATATGGGGGCTACCAGAAAAAGTGGACCTATATTTATAATTTTTTGTGGAGATATTAAGTACCCAATAAGAACCCTATGTAGCAAATTTCAGCGAATTCGGTTGAAAACCGCGCTCAAGAACCCCAAAATACCGAAAATTTGGGGGTACCCTTATATGGGAGCTATGCCTAAACGTGGACCGATAAAGCCCATCTTCGAACTTGACCTGCCTGCAGACAAAAGACGACTCTATGCAAAATTTTGGCGATCTATCTCCATTCGTTTAGACGCTAGAGTGATTACAACAGACAGACGGACAGACGGACAGACGGACATGGCTATATCGTCATAGAATTTTACGCTGATCAAGAATATATATACTTTATAGGGTCGGAAATGATTATTTCGATGCGTTACAAACGGAAAAACAAAACTAATATACCCTCCATACTATGGTGGAGGGTATAAAAAGGGGGTTATAAGGGGACTACCCCTAAAAGGGGGTGAATATTAATAATTTTTGGTAGGGAGATTTGTTACCATATACGACTACAAAATACCAAATTTCAGCGAAATCGGTTGAAAAACGCGCTCAAGAACCCCAAAATACCGCAAAATTGGGGGTACCCTTATATGGGGGCTACCAGAAAAAGTGGACCTATATTTATAATTTTTTGTGGAGATATTAAGTACCCAATAAGAACCCTATGTAGCAAATTTCAGCGAATTCGGTTGAAAACCGCGCTCAAGAACCCCAAAATACCGAAAATTTGGGGGTACCCTTATATGGGAGCTATGCCTAAACGTGGACCGATAAAGCCCATCTTCGAACTTGACCTGCCTGCAGACAAAAGACGACTCTATGCAAAATTTTGGCGATCTATCTCCATTCGTTTAGACGCTAGAGTGATTACAACAGACAGACGGACAGACAGACAGACAGACGGACAGACGGACAGACGGACAGACGGACAGACGGACATGGCTATATCGTCATAGAATTTTACGCTGATCAAGAATATATATACTTTATAGGGTCGGAAATGATTATTTCGATGCGTTACAAACGGAAAAACAAAACTAATATACCCTCCATACTATGGTGGAGGGTATAAAAAGGGGGTTATATAGGGACTACCCCAAAAAGGGGGTACATATTAATAATTTTTTGTAGGGAAATTTGTTACCATATACGACTACAAAATACCAAATTTCAGGGAATTCGGTTGAAAAACGTGCTCAAGAACTTCAAAATAGCGAAAATTTGGGGGTACCCTTATATGGGGGCTACCGGAAAAAGTGGACCTATATTTATAATTTTTAGTGGGGAAATTTGGTACCCTATAAAAACCAAATGTACCAAATTTCAGCGAATTTGGTTGAAAACCGCGCTCAAGATCCTTAAAATACCGAAAATTGGGGGGTACCCTATATGGGGGCTACCCGAAAAAATTGACCTATATTTATAATTTTTCGTATAGAGATTTGCTACCCAATAAGAACTCAAAGTACCGAATTTCAGCGAATTCGGTCGAAAAATGCGATCAAACCCCCCAAAATACCTCAAAATTGGGGGTACCCTTATATGGGGGCTATCCGAAAATATGGACCCATATTTATAATTTTCAGTGGAAAGATTTGCTACCCAATAAGAACTCAATATACCAAATTTGAGCGAATTCAGTTGAAAAACGCGCTCAAGAACCTCAAAATACCGAAAATTGGGGGGTACCCTTATATGGGAGCTATGCCTAAACGTGGACCGATGAAGCCCATCTTCGAACTTGACCTGCCTGCAGACAAAAGACGACTCTATGCAAAATTTTGGCGATCTATCTCAATTCGTTTAGACGCTAGAGTGATTACAACAGACAGACGGACAGACAGACAGACAGACGGACAGACGGACAGACGGACAGACGGACATGCTTAGATCGTCATAGAATTTTACGCTGATCAAGAATATATATACTTTATAGGGTCGGAAATGATTATTTCGATGCGTTACAAACGGAAAAACAAAACTAATATACCCTCCATACTATGGTGGAGGGTATAAAAAAAACTATTTTTAAGGATCTACACTAGGCGAAGATGTTTATAAATATTTTTTTGTGGTTCCATACAAGGCGTGGATTTTTAAAATAATTTTTTCTGGATCTACACAAGGCGTTGATTTCTAAAATAATTTTTTTCTGGATCTACACAAGGCGTGGATTTTTAAAATAATTTTTTTCTGGATCTACACAAGGCGTGGATTTTTAAAAAACAATTTTTTTCTGGATCTACACAAGGCGTGGATTTTTAAAAAATTATTTTTTTCTGGATCTACATAAGGCGAGGATTTTTAAAATAATTTTTTGTAGCTCCATATTTTTTATAGACATTTTTATACCCTTCACCACTCTGTGGTACAGGGTATTATATCTTTGTGCATATGTTTGTAACATGCAAAGGAAAACGAGATAGACGCATGGTTCCTTTGGAGAATATGCATAGAATCACTTTCTGAGACGATTTATGCATGTATTTTTG
>NW_026874845.1:0-16567 GCF_032173495.1 Musca vetustissima
CATGACCCAGTGCAGGAAAAGTAGAAGTGAAAATACAATTTATTGGTGTTGCTGCTGTTGTTGTTGCCCTTAAAACACCGAAAATTGATTTTGCTCTTTAAGTGTCCTAATTGAAAGTTCTAAAAGTGTTTAGCAAACATGTGTTCAATTTTATTTTCGGATCAATCAACAATTTGTGTATTTCCTTACACTCTTGTAAATATTTGATGTTATTTGGGTGTTTTAGGGTGATCATATATACTATATATGTTTGTATGTAAATATATTAATGTCATGCTGCAGTAAAGCACATCATGGAATATATATAGCGACTTAGGATTTTATTTTTTAAATTTTTATGATACCCTTCACCACATTGGGAACATACAAGAGAGGTTAATATCTGCTTTGAAGCACCATTCAGATTGAATCGGGCGAAATTAAATGTGCTATATATAGAGATAGCACATCTAATTTCCAATTGAACCAGTTGAAAACCCCCATACACACACCATTCTGAATGAAAAATTTCATATCAAACGGGCAGACTTGGATTTTTTGGTGTACCATTTGTATGAAATCGAGTAAAATTATGTATGGGAGCTATATATAAACACATGGACCTAATTGAGCAACCGTTGCATACATTTGTTTTTTGTTATCAATCTATATTCAATTTAATAACCTCTCCCAAATTTCGTGTAAATCGAACAAACATCGGCCATTCGATGCACCATTTACATAAAATGAAAGGAAAATATATATAAGACCTATATCAAAATCAGAACCGATTTCAAATATTCAAATTTTTCACAAAAAATCGAACGAAACTACTCTGTGCAAAATGTTGTCAACATCGGACATATATTGAAAGTTTGGTGCATCGTTTACAAAAAATCGGACGAAACTATATATGGGAGCTATATCTAAATCTGAACCGCTTTTCTCCAATCGGCTCGTCCTTGGGCCAAACAAGTGAACTGTGCCAAATTTCATCCAAATCGGATCGTAAATGCGACCTGTACTTTATTCACAAAATACATGGGCGGACAGACGGACATGCCTAAATGGACTCATAAAGTGATTCTATGCGTATTCTCAGAAGGAACCATGGGTCTACCTCGATTCCTTTTGCCTGTTACAAACATATGCACAAAGACATAATACCCTGTACCACAGTGTGATGAAGGGTATAATGAGAGCTATATCTAAAGAGAGCTATATCAAAGTTGACTTAATTCAGCACCCTGTGCAAAATTTTGTTTGAATCGGACAAATATTGGGATTTTAGTTCATCATTTACCAAAAATCAGACGAAACTATATATGGAAGCTACATCCAAATCTCAACCGATTTCGCAGACATCAAACTGGGCCTAATTCTGTACGCTGTACATAGTTTTGTTTCAATCGGACAAATATTGGTTGTTTCGTGCACCATTGAGATAAAATCAGACGAAAATAAATATGGGAGCTATATCTAAATCTGAACCGATTTGCTCCAATTTTAATAGGGTTCGTTCTTGGGTCAAAAAATGAGCTGTGCTAAATTTCATCCTATTCGGATTATAAATGCGATCTGTACTTTGTTCACAAAAATACATGGACAGACGGATATGTATAAATCAACTCAGAATGTGATTCTATGCATATTCTCAAAAGGAACCATGTATCTATCTCGTTCTTTTTGCCTGTTACAAACATATGCCAAACATTGACACAAAGTTTCAGGGTATTCCTCATATAACAATAACCCCCTCCGCACAATTTTTAGAATTTTGGGGGATTTTAAACACGTTTTTCAACCGCATTAGCTTTTTCGTATCCTTATTAGCTGTCAAATTGCACCACGCTGTGGTATAGGGTATTATGTCTTTGTGCATATGTTTGTAACAGGCAAAAATAATGGAGATAGACCCATTGTTCCTTTTGAGAATATTCATAAAATCACTTTCTGAGTCAATTTGTGCATGTCCGTCTGTCCGTCCGTCTGTCTAGAATGATGTGTGCTAAGTTTCGTGAAAATCGGTTCAGATTTAGATATAGCTCCCATATATAGTTTCGTCCGATTTAATGTAAATGGGGTACCAAAGTCCCTGAAAATCATTGGATTTCAGGACAAAGTCCGTATATATCATTCGATTTGTACGAAATTTGTTATAGCCTATTGAATTAGGTCTAGAATGATGTGTGCTAAGTTTCATGAAAATCGGTTTAGACTTACAAATAGCTCCCATATATAGTTTCGCCCGATTTTAGGTAAATGGTGCACCAAAGTCCCTGAAAATTTCTAATGCTTGTGCCATTGCTGTAGCATTTCAAGGATAATAGAACTCCTCTAGACAATTTACGTTGTGTATCTGAGTCTTGACATAATCTCAATATATGGGTCCTACTATTATTTTTAGTATTTTCAATGCGAACCACATGATGGAAAATATGACGGCAGAACTTACAGGCCTTTAGTTTTAATAATTGTATGCATTTAATATCTTTCCAACCCCATTACTCATTCGCAATGCATCATAAAAGTCATCTGGCGTTATTTGTAGTCATAAATTTCAAACATTCCCTTTTGATGTCATTGTGATGTGTCTGTCCGTCTGTCTGTGTTCAGCGAGTGTTGTATTATGGATCTATTCAAATTGTCTGTGGCAGATGTAATCGCAATTTTGTTCAAATAAATCTTCTTCCGGGAAATGTTGCAACATTAATGTTATATTATCTTGAATACAACAAATCATATACTTGAACTCGTACATAACAATTGATGTGTCATTTTATTGCAGATGATGGAAAGGGATATTAAAATGGAAATTGATAGTCATATATCCTGTATGACAAGAGAGTATACCATGAATCCAAAATCCCTAATTACCTATAAATATGTCTTAAAACATGTAATCTAATTGATTTATTGAGTCCTATATCCTGTTTATTAATTTGTTATGAGATGTATACCCATATCCGATTCTCTCACCAATCGACCTCTCATAGTTTTTTTTTATACCCTTCACCACACTGTGGTACAGGGTATTATGTCTTTGTGCATATGTTTGTAACAGGAAAAAGGAAACGAGATAGACACATGGTTCCTTTTGAGAATATGCATAGAATCACTTTTTAGATCGATTTATGAATGTCCGTCCGTCTGTCTGTCCATGTTAAATTGTAAACAAAGTAAAGGTCGCATTTATTATCCGATTTAGATGAAATTTGGCACAGCTCACTTATTTGGCCCAAGGACGAAACCTATTAAAATTGGGGAAAATCGGTTCAGATTTAGATATAGCTCCCATATATATTTTCGTCCGATTTAAGGCAAATGGGGCACCAATGTCCCTCTATATCCTTCGATTTGCACGAAATTTGGCACAGCGTACTAAATTGAGTCTAAAATGATGTGTGCTAAGTTTCGTGAAAATTGGTTCAGATTTAGATATAGCTCCCATATATAGCTTCGCCCGATTTCATGTAAATGGTGCACCAAAGTCCCTAAATATCTTTCGATTTGCACGAAATTTGGTATAGCCTACTGAATTAGGTCTAGAATGATGTGTGCTAAGTTTCGTGAAAATCGGTGCAGATTTAGATATAGCTCCCATATATAGTTTAGCCCGATTTTAGGTAAATGGTGCACCAAAGTCCCTATATATCTTTCGATTTGCATGAAATTTGGTATAACCTACTGAATTACGTCTAGAATGATGTGTGTTAAGTTTCGTAAAAATCGGTTCAGATTTGGATATAGCTCCCACATATAGTTTCGCCCGATTTTAGGTAAATGGTGCACCAAAGTCCCTATATATCTTTCGATTTGCACGAAATTTGGTATAGCCTACTGAATTAGGTCTAGAATGATGTGTGCTAAGTTTCGTAAGAATCGGTTCAGATTTGGATATAGCCCCCATATATAGTTTCGCCCGATTTTAGGTAAATGGTGCACCAAAGTCTTGAAGGACATTTGCTAAGTTTCGTGAAAATCGGTTCAGATATACATATAGCTCCCATATATAGTTTCGCCCGATTTTAGGTAAATGGTGCACCAAAGTCCCTATATATCTTTTGATTTGCACGAAATTTGGTGTAGCCTACCGAATTAGGTCTATAATGATGTGTGCTAAGTTTCGTGAAAATCGGTGCAGATTTAGATATAGTCGATTGACACAACGATAATATAAATTAATCTCTGGCAATTTTGCTTATTTATGATAATTGTACACCTAATTATCATTATGTGTTTGATTGAGATTAAATTTTAAACAGTGCAGCATACCGAATAGCGTGTGCAAAGCTTGCTTTAAATCGATTTACACAAATCTTTCCCACTGTGCGCAAGCGACTCTAAATTTGCCCAAATGAAATTTAGCATAGGTTCCAGAAGACATAAAAATCACATATTTAAGTTCGTCCAATTTCATGTCAAAATTCCTTCAAAAAGACGACGTCTTTTCGGAAACATATGTGGAATAATCCCAAAGTGGTGAAGGGTATTATTTAGTCGGCCCCGTCCGACTTTTGAACTTTCCTTACTTTTTTTTTTGAACTAAGAACTAACTGCCCATTATTAAATTTCAACAAATATTGTTGTATTCCATAATTTATATGTGCATCATAAATTAAATTCTTTTTCGGTTTTTTGACATATCTTCTCCAATACCCCCATTCCGCATTTCCATTATGGCAAATTCAACTTTTGCCACATTATATACTTTTAGCGGTTCATTTTATATGTATTTTAAGAATTCTTAGTGCCTTGTTGGTGTCTGTCTAATACCATTAGATGTAGCTTAATGCCATAATAACTAAATTCATTGTAACTTTCATGCAGACATATGTATATGAACACGCTCTCTCACACACACATACCCACATGGATGTAATCATACGCCCCCACACACACATACCAACAGCCTTGTTCATCTATGTCATGTCCTTGCCCAGTGTAGCTAGCTGCATGTATGTACATGTATTTCATTTTGTGTGTATGTGTGTCTGTATGCGCGTTGTACATGAATTTTGCGCGAATTTTTATTATCCTCCGATTATCCTGAATGAGCATTATGTGTGGAACTTTATGGTTTCTGTCGTGCATTATGTTAATTATAAATATAATGTAACACAGAATTATGGTTACACACATACACATACACACCCACCCACCCACATACATATCCATGATGTTTCTAACACAATGTTTGCCGCAAAGAGTTAAATTTATGATTACACTTGCACTCATACCTCTATTTTTCACTCACATAAGAATCCGGCTGTTGGTGACAATGTTGCCGTTTAATGATAGGAAGGATTTAAAATTTTGTCGCATATGTCCTTTTGGCAAATTTGTAGCCATCTTCAAGTGTAATTAAAATTATGTTTTATTGTTGAGGTTGAGAAAAACATGTATTCTGTTAATGGAGAGAAGATGAATTTTGTGTGAGAATTAAATTACAAATTATCAATCAAGTACGGAAAACAAATTAGGAAAGAAAAATTTGCATACCCTACATCATAAGGTAGAGTGTATAATAAATAACATAGATATTCCAGATCACTACATTAGCAATTGGTGTTTAACCATATTTCAACCGAAGGTGCTATAAATTTAATGTTTCAGGTTATCCGAATTTATAAAGCTTCTTGGGAGAAAATTGTCAATGCATGCCGATGTTTCAACAAAGCCCTCCAAATATGGGTTCCGCCTCATTTAATGTATTTGTATGGTCCTAGCTAACATTCTAACATAAGTGTGAGTAAACAACTTTCTAGCTTATATTAGGTTGCGGAAAAAGAGATCCACTTTTTATATGAACTATAGAACTTTATTTAACATGCTTCGGAATGTCCGATTTGAGCCAAATATGCACCGTTTTGTTATATGATCTGTTTGCCATTTTAAAGATAACTTCATAATGCCTCTCACATGGAAGTCCTGCTGTCTAAAAAAATCTAGTAGGAGATTTTCACAATCCTCCTTTAATACCAATGTTTTATCATTAACGAAATTCTGCAAAGCAAGATGGTAATCGCTTGGTGCTAAGTCCGGACTGTATGACGGATGGATTAAAACTTCCCAACCAAGCTCCCGAAGTTTCTGGCGAGTCGCAGTAGATGTGTGTGGCGTTGTCCTACTGGAACACGACACCTTTTCTGTTGGTCAATTATGTCAATTGTAAATGGTTTAAAACAGTTTTATGGTCGATTTTTAGTCCCTGGGCGATGCTACGACTGCTAACATACCGGTAAACTTCGATCATTTCTCCGATTTTATCGACATTTTCGACGATCGGCCGTCTTGTGCGATGTGCATCTTTAACATCAAAAATTCCTGAAACTGTCTGATATATATATATATATTTTCGTCCGATTTAATGTAAATGGTGCACCAAAATCCCTACATATCTTTCGATTTGCACGAAATTTGGTATAGCCTACTGAATTAAGTCCAGAATGATGTGTGCTAAGTTTCGGGAAAATCGGTTTAGATTTAGATATCGCTCCCATATATAGTTTCGCCCGATTTTAGGAAAATAGTGCAAAGTCCCTATATATAATTCGATTTGCACGAATTTTGGCATAGCGTCCTGAATTAAGTCTAGAATAATGAGTTCTAAGTTTCGAGAAAATCGGTTCTGATTTATATATAGGTGCCAAAGGGACTTTGGTGCACCATTTACCTAAAATCGAGAGAAACTATGCCCGATTTTAGGTAAATGGTGCACCAAAGTCCCTATATATCATTGGATTTGCACGAATTTTGGCATAGCGAAAATCGGTTCAGATTTAGATATAGCTCCCATATATAGCTTCGCCCCATTTTAAGTAAATGGTGCACCAATGTCCTTGAAAATCTTTCGATTTCTACGAATTTTTGCATAGCACACTGAATTAAGTCTAGAAAGATGTGTGCTTAGTTTCATGAAAATCGGTTTAGATTTAGTTATAGATCCCATATATAGTATCGCTCGATTTTAGGTAAATAGTGCACCGACGTCCCTTTTTATTATTCGATTTGCACGAATTTTGGCATAGCGTAATTAATTTAGTCTAATGAGTTCTAAGTTTCGTGAAAATTGGTTCAGATTTAGATATAGGTCCCATATATAGTTTCGTCCGATTTTATGTGAATGGTGTGCCAAACTCCCAATATGTGTACGATTGTGA
Source organism: Musca vetustissima (assembly GCF_032173495.1). Taxonomy (NCBI): domain Eukaryota; kingdom Metazoa; phylum Arthropoda; class Insecta; order Diptera; family Muscidae; genus Musca; species Musca vetustissima. The sequence continues at coordinate 7,143 of NW_026874845.1, forward strand.
CAAAATTTTGCACAGAGTACTTAATTAGGTCTAGATTGATGCATACCAAGTTTTGTTGAAATCGGTTCAGACTCAGATATAGCTCCCATGTATAGATTCGTCCGATTTTATTTAAATGGAGCACCATACTGCCAATATTTGTCCGATAAAAAAATTTGCACAGTGTACTGAATTAGATCCAGATTGATACATGCCAAGTTTTTTTTTCGCCCGATTTTATGTAAATGGAACACCAAAGAGTTAAATTTAGGCCGATTGGCATAACATTTTGCACAGAGTACTGAATTAGGTCCAAATTTATGTATGCGAAGTTTTGTTGAAATCTGTTTAGATTTAGATATAGCTCTCATAAATGGTGCACCATACTATCGATGTTTGTCCGATTGAGACATAATTTGGCACAGAGTACTGAAGTAGGTATAGATTGATGCATGTCAAGTTTTGTATTGAATTTTGTGTAGAGATCAATTTTGGATAGCGCACTATGTTGCATAGCAAATGGTGGATGCCATGATTGCTCAAATACGTCCATTTATATATATAGATCTTTGAGATATTTTGCTAGTTGATTGACATTCAATTTTTCATAAATTTCAGCTTGGTACCCAAAGTGGTGAAGGGTATCATATAGTCGGCCCGTCCGACTTTTGAATTTTCCTTACTGGTTTAAAAGTTGAATAACTCAATTTATTATTTGTAGAGTTATGATCACTGTATTTACAATGTGAATAGAATGAAATCGTATTTTTATATATTATGGTCTTAAAACTATGGTATACCTTAACCAGTGAGCGGAGCAGTATAGTCGGACGGGGCCGACCATACGATACCCTACACAACTACCACTGAACTCAAATTTTCTACGGATGTGTATTCCGAGCCTGGGCAATATTTCGTGATATTTGCACACTCTTGTCCGATTAGAGGTAAACAGCACCTCTTCCTCACACTGACATATTTTCCGAATATTACGAGTATTCAGTACAGTTATTGTCCAGATTCCCTTCACCGTGGGTTGTGTTGTTGTAGATCGACTCGAAAATAACACAAAAAAAATTAAGTTTTCGGTCCACTTCATTCCAAAATTATTATCTGATCATCACCGAAAATTATAGGCGTTGTTCTTGACCATAACTGGAACCTCATGAAACATTTCAATGCGATCAGCGCTATGTTCGGCTCTCTAGAGTGATAATGGGTTACTAAATAACATACAAATACGGAGATACCTGTAAATATTTAGGTGTAACTCCCACATCAGAGCACATGCAACAATATAATTGGTCTTAATTTAAAGATCAACCACTCCTCTTGGATATAATATCAACTTTTCGGGTCTATGTCCTTCAGGGGTAAATATATACGCTATAGAATACAAATTTTGTCATTTTTCACACAAAAGTCAGGGTCCATTTGACCCGCTAAATATTGACCGATCTTTATCAAAACAGGCATGCTTATTCTTTGGTCCGACCCCATTCTCCATGCAAAATATCAAGATGTTCGGGCCATTATTGCGGCCTGTGGAGCGACCAGAAAAACCGACAAAAATTTAGTATTTGGTCCATTTCATCCCCTAAATATTAACCGATCTTTCCCAAAAACAATAGGGGTCTTCATTGACCACAACCCATCCTACATGCAAAATTTCGTGAAGATTGGTCCATAACTGTGGCCTGTATCGTGTTTACAAATTATAATGGACAGACGGACGGACGGACACACATGTCTAGATCGACTCAGCTAGTCGAGATATGACGATTGGTATACTTAAAGGTGGGTCTAGGACCAATATTTCGCGGCGTTACAAACTCTTGGGGCTGCACAAAGCTATAATATCCTGACAACATAGTTGTGTAGGGTATAATTAAATTTGAATTATAGCCAATAAGGACGTACTCAAAATAACCAAAGTACCAACTAATGGCGGGTCCGTTTATGTGAGGCCTATCCCGAAACCTAAGTGAATATTGATAGTTTTTGTTACGAATATTTCACACCCAATGAAAATTCAGACCATACGATACCCTACACAGCTACCACGGAACTCGGATATTTATTCCTATTCTCTTCACAGTGGGTTGTGTTGTGATGTCCGCCTATATTCGACTAGAAAACACATACAAAATTAAGTTTTTGGTCCACTTCATCCAAAAATTTTAATCAGATCATCATCGAAAATTATAGGCGTTGTCTTTGACCATAATTGGAACTTCATGGGAAATTTTAAAGGGATCATCGCTATATCCCGCCTCTAATGAGGTAATGGGTTAATAAATAATATCTGAATACGTAAGCACCTGCAAATATTTGTGTGTAACTCCCACATCCGAGTACATACAACAATATAATTGGAGTCATTTTGAAGGTCAACCATTCCTCTTGGATACGCTATTAACTTCGCGGGTCTAAATGCTTCACGAGTAAATATATACGCCATAGAATAAAAATTTTGTCATTTTTCACACAAAAGTCAGGGTCCATTTGACCCGCTAAATAATGGCAGATCTTTATCAAAGCAGGCATGGATATTCTCTTGCCCAATCCTCTTCTCCATGTAAAATTTCGCGATGTTCGGGTCATATTTGCGGCCTCTAGAGCGACCAGAAAAACCGACAAAAATTAAATATTTTGTCCATATCATCCTCTAAATGTTAACCGATCTTTACCAAAAACAATAGGGGTCTTCATTGGCCAAAACCCTTCCTAGATGCAAAATTTCGTGAATATTGGACCATGACTGTGGTCTGTATCATGTTTACAAATTATAATGGACAGACGGACGGACACACATGTCTAGATCGACTCAGCTAGTCGAGATAAGACATAGATCGGTATACTTAGTGGTGGGTCTAGGACCAATATTTTGCGGCGTTACAAACTCTTGGGACTGCACAAAGCTATAATACCCTGACAACATAGTTGTGTAGGGTATAAATACTAAATTACACCCAATTGGGTTGAAAACGCGGACAATACCTCCGAAAAAATTAGGGGGTACCGTTACATGGGGGCTACCCGAAATAGGGGAACAAAATTTATAATTTTTGATAAGAACATGTGCTACACAATGAGCTGTTTCTATATAAGATCAGGTTTCAACGAAACTTAACACACTGTATCTTACACGTTATGCCAAATTTCATCTTAATAAGACAAACCTTGGGATTTTGGTGCACAATTTGCATAAAATCAGTCGAAAATCTATATGGGAGCTATATCTAAATCTGAACCTATTTTCTCCAATTTCAATAGCATTCGTCCTTGCGCCAAATAAGTGACCTGTGAAAATTTCATCTAATTCGGATCTTAAGTATTTTTACGCCATGTTTACAATTTTATTTTTCACAAAACCCCTTTTACCTCCCTCTTTATAGCCATAATGTATTCCATTATTTTGACTTTCAATTTTTCTGTACAACGAACGCTTACACCATTAAAATCATATTTTTTCCAGCATGGCAGGACTAAAATATAAGACAAACAATCTTTTAAATGTTAACGAAAGATAATCATTCAAAAGTTTAAGATAATTTGTTAAAGTTTTCCAGGGCAAGCGGAGAAAGGCGTCTGCTATGGCTGATGTAGCTGCTGCTACGGCTGATGGCGCTGACATCCTTTGGTTTTGATGAAAATTCTTTTCTTCTCACAAAGAGTGGGAAAAAACAAAAGTTTATACATTTTGCCAACGAAAAAACTCAATATTAAGGCAAAGCAGATGAAAAACAGCAACAAATCGTTGGCAATAAATCAATCAATATTTTTGATAAATATCGACAAAAAATCTGAAAAAAATAAATAAAAACAAATATTTGTACCGGGTTATTATGAATATTGATATTGGTTGTAGGATACTTCACAAAATGGAAATGGATACAAATATTTAAAGGTCATTAATTTTAATAATGCGATTTGTTTCCATTAATATTTGTGAAGATGAATTTGTTATCGGGTCTTAATGGGGTATTAATTTGTAGGGTGGAATATATTCTTTGTTCAAAATCTTTTTGACCAAAAATGCCATATTCTCAAAAAAAAATTTTCTCCATTATTCCCCCCTACCTAAATAACTTTATTATATTTTTTTCGAATAATTTTATTTCACACATTTCATTTCCGCATGACATTGTCAGTTGATTTTGGCCTTCATCGAATATTCATTCACTCCATCACCGCATCCCTGTATTCATAATTCGAAAATGATATTAAAAACATCTGCTTCAATTTTCACCAATATGCTGTTAAATATTTGATGTTTGCCATCGAATTTCTATAGAAAATTGAATTTCCCAGCTCGCAAAAGCCTGACAGCAAAATACAAAAAACCCGCCATGAATGAGAATATTTATTCAATTTTATCTGCATTTATCCTCTTAATCTACGCCATTTCCTCTTTTGGCCCATTTTCCATACACTTTTTACCGCATTTCGTTTGAGGATGTGAATAGATAATTCGTTTACGCTTTCCTCACGTAAGCAAAATTCATTGCTTTGTACATTCAGTGTTTTTCTTCATCGCTTATTTTTTGACAAGGGGCAGGTACAGCCTCTTAGCAGCTCAGAGGAGCAAAAAAAATACATATAATCTTCATCGTTGGGGGAAAAACTTTCGTAGGAGATAGATGTAGCTTTAATGTCATTTATCTTAGCACTTTGAAAGGATTTTGTGCGTAACTCACAGCTCATGTTACGCTTACGCTTTGTATTGAGTTGATGGGTAATTTGTGGTGGCCCAAAAAATTAGTTTGGAAACAGGAGGATTTGGATTGCTACGGGGAAAGATGATATATTTATTTCAGAATGTTTTTGGCGTACATTTTATAACTACAGGCGTGGATTTATTAAAAAATATGTTTCCACAATATCTACAGGCGTGCATTTATTAAAAAATATTTTTACAAAATATCTACAGGCCAAGATTTATTAAAAAATATTTTTACACAATATCTATAGGCGTGAATTTATTAAAAAATATTTTTACACAATATCTACAGGCGTGAATTTATTAAAAAATATTTTTACACAATATCTACAGGCGTGGATTTACTAAAAAATATTTTTAGACAATATCTTCAGGCGTGGATTCATCCAAAAATATTTTTCTACAATATCTACAGGCGTGGATTTATTACAAAATATTTTTACAAAATATCTACAGGCGTGGATTTATTCAAAAATATTTTTACCGAATATCTACAGGCCTGGATTTATTAAAAAATATATTTTTACACAATATCTACAGGCGTGGATTTATCAAAAAATATTTTTACACAATATCTACAGACGTGGATTTATAAAAAAATATTTTCCACAATATTTACAGGCGTGGATTCATCCAAAAATATTTTTGCACAATATCTACAGGCATGGATTTAAAAAAATAACCAGTAAGGAAAGTAGACATGTCAGACTGGGCCGACTATATAATACCCTTCACCACTATATGTTTACTGAACATATGTATCCTAGCAATTTCACTTCGTGTCAACATATGCTAAATTTTATTTCAATCGAATTTATGAAAATCGATTTATAGCAAACTTGATACACGCGACTCAGTATGCCGCGCTGTTCAACATATAATCTCAATCAGACACCTGTTCGAAATATATATGGTACATTGTGCAAAATTTCATGTCAATCGGGCAAACATTAGGAGTTTGGTACACCATTTACTTGAAATCCGACTATAATATATATGTGAGATATATCAAATTTGAACGATTTTCAGGTTCATCATCATTTATCATTATACCCTACACAACTATGTTGTCAGGGTATTATAGCTTTGTGTAGCCTCAAAAGTTTGTAACGCCGCGAAATATTGGTCCTAGACCCACCTCTAAGTCATATCTCGACTAGCTGAGTCGATCTAGACATGTCTAGACGAAATTTTGCATGTAGGATCGGTTCTGGCCAATGAAGACCCCTACTGTTTTTGGAAAAGATCGGTTAATATTTAGGGGATGAAATGGACCAAAAACTTTATTTTTGTCGGTTTTTCTGGTCGTTCCATAGGCCGCAATTATGGCCCAAACACCGCGAATTTTTGCATGGAGGAGTGGGATCGGGTCGAAAAATAAGCATGCCGGTTTTGATAAAGATCGGTCAATATTTAGCGGGTCAAAATGACCCTAACTTTTGTGTGAAAAATGACAAAATTTCTATTCTACAGCGTGTATATTTACCACTGAAGGAAGTTGAAGTTGACAGTATATCCAAGAGGAGTGGTTGACCTTTAAATTGATACCAATTATATTGTCATAGGTACTCGGATGCGGGAGTTACACTTAACTATTTACAGGTGCTTATGTATTCATATATTATGTAGTAACCTATTACCACACTGGAGGGCAGAAATATAGCACCGATCGCTTTGAAATGTTCCATAAGGTTTCAGTTATGGTCAAGGACAACGCTTAAAATGTTAGGAGATGATTAGATAATAATTTTTCGGATGAAGTGGACCGAAAACTTAATTATTTGTACTTTTCGAGTCGAAACCCGAACATCACAACACAACCCACTGTGAAGGGAATCTGGACAAGTAATTAGAGGGGCTGTACTGTTTATTAGTGACATTTGCTGACCTCTAGCCAGTCAAAAGTGTGCAAATATCGCGAAATATTGCCCAATCTCAGAATATAGAACCACAGAATCTTAGATTTTCATTGAAGTTGTGTAGGGTATCGTATTGTCGGCCCCGTCCGACTATACTGCTCCGCTCACTGGTTCTAGACTTAATTTGGTATGCCATGCCAAATTTCGTAACAATCGAAAAATATATAGGGGCTTTGGTACACCATTCACATAAAATCGGACGAAACTATATATGGGAGCTATATCTAAAACTGGACCGATTTTCTATAAACTTGACAGATAATCACTCTAGGTTCAATTCAGTACTCTGTGCCAAATTTCGTGCAAATCGAAATATATATATAGGGACTTTGGAGCACCATTTACATAAAATCGGACGAAACTATATATGGTAGATATATCTAAATCTGGACCGATTTTCACGAAACTTGGCAGACATCACTCTAGGCTCAATTCAGTACGTTATGCCAAATTTCGTGCAAATCAAAATATATATAGGGACTTTAGTGCACAATTTACATAAAATCGGACGAAACTATATATGGGAGCTATATCTAAAACTGGACAGATTTTCCCTTAACTTGGCGGATATCACTCTATGCTCAATTCAGTACTCTGTGCCAAATTTCGTGCAAATCAAAAGATATATAGGGACTTTGGTGCACCATTTACATAAAATCGGACGAAACTATACATTGGAGCTATATGTAAATCTGGATAGATTTTCACGAAACTTGGCAGACATCGCTCTAGGCTCATTTCAGTACGTTATGCCAAATTTCGTGCAAATCGAAATATATATATAGGGACTTTGGTGCACCAGTTACATAAAATCTGACGAAACTATATAAGGGAGCTATAATTAAAACTGGACCGATTTTCAAGAAATTTTGCACACATCATCCTGGACCTAATTCAGTACTCTATGCCAATTTTCGTGCAAATCGAGAGATATATAGGGACTTCGGTGCCTATATCGGACGAAAATATATATGGAAGCTATACCTAAATCTGAACCGATTTTCGCCAATTTCAATTGGGCCTAATAATTGACTTGTGCCAAATTTCATTCTCATCGGATTATAAATGCCACCTGTACCTTGTTTACGGACGGACATGCATAAATCAAATGATTCTATGCTTATTCGTTTCCTTTTGTCTGTTACAAACATATGCACAAAGACATAATACACTGTACCACAGTGTGTTGAAGGGTATAATTATATTCAAAACTCATTTGTAATTATTTTATCATTAAAATAAATGTGTCAATAAATCTCTCCTCCAATAGCCCCATTTGTCACAGGCTGAAAAGCTTAATACTTGTCCCCATAAACGTTGATCATCCTCCCTACTTACTCGCAACATCTAAAGTCCTTAACAATATTATTATGATACCAAACCATTGATACTTACCTCATAAAGCTTGAAAAGCTAAATAATTTCTGAATGGTGCTTTTTATCGGATATTATTATTGCCAACCCCTCTCTATCCACAAAAAGATAAAATAGGCATTGGTGGGAGAATAACAATGCCATATTACCTGTGTGGCAATATCAAGGGTCTTTAAAGAGTAAAACTTTTTTCTTCTAATACCCAACAAATGTTATCCCTTTTTGTTTGTTTGGTTTGACCATTTGATTTTCAAACAAAATAATCAAACACGTCTATACACACACACACACGATATCACGTCCATTAGATTTTCATCTTAACTATCTGGGAAATTGGTGCAAAAATTATTTTCCTTTTAACATAAGGCCTTTAAACAGAGAAAAAAACAAACAACCAAAAGAAAATGGCATTGAAAAATGTGAAGTAAAATAAATAAATACCAAAGAGACAAACAGTTGAGTGCTTTATAGTCCATTTAGTTGTAACATATGGGCTTTTTAGGATGGACTATAATGCTTTAAAGGGCCATAACCATAACATATGGGAAAATGTAGGAACAGTGATGCTGAATTGCTAAATTAGATTTACTTCGATGGGAAAATGCGGTATACACTGTCAAAATACCGAAAATGGAGCTGGGGCTTCTTCCAATATCCAAAATTTGGCGCAAATATATTTTTGGCCCTCCAAGAAGCGGGTGTGTTTTATTACAACCACTTATGTCTCTATATTCGTCTAAATTTTTCACTATACTGAACATGGAGGATATGCTAACATGATCAATTATCGTAAATTTTCAGAACCCTAAATGCTAAATTACATCCACTTCGATGGGGGAATTGACCTAATACCTGTAAAATTCCGGACATAGGGTGGGACCTTTATGTGCCCATTTGCAATACGGAATATCATAGCAGCACTACCAAGGTATGCGGGAAATTTCAGGGCTTTATCTTTAATATTGTGGCACTACCGTATTTTCAATAGACAGTTGCACTACAGCCACAATATAAAGGGCTAACAATAACTTCCTAATCCCCTACGGAATGCTTATATTCATACCCTGCTGGTGGCAGTAAAGTGGTAGAGAACCGATTATATGGTATTTCATAATCTGGCAGCATTTCTGAATCATATCTTTCCAGAATGAAAATATATACCGTAATATCCGCCACAAGTGAAGTGTACTGCCAAACCATCTGTATGGATGTGTTTAGTTAAGACCCTCTGGTTTTTCCGGTGGATTGGATATTTGTGGCCGGATACCCGAGTGATTACGGTCCGTGTGAATGTGTTGTGTGAATTTTTGGAAAGTTGCAGAGGTGCGGAATGCTCGTGAGTACATTTTGGGTTTTGTATGTTTTTTTTACTAGTCCCGGATTATGGAGCGAAACTAGTAGGGTTAACATTCCCAAACTTTGTAGGCTTG